>NC_073624.1:145962738-146265768 GCF_029407905.1 Bubalus kerabau | reverse complement strand
AAACTGTATAAAATATAAGAACCAAGACAGAAGGATCAAGTTAAACATGGGCTCCGATTCTAGAAAGAAACTGCTAGGAGGAGAGTCATCAGGCAGGTTACAAAGCAGGAATCAAGGCAGATATGATGGCCTGAAATCTGGACCAACATATGGCTGAATTCTAGCACAGTGCAACTCAAGGGCTCATGGAGACTTGGGGCTCATTTCTGACACTGTAAATCTCAGATTTAGTTGAAACACAATTTCATTCCAAGTCCTGCTAATACATCTTTTAGCCAAACCTGCCAGGATGATTGGTGAACCAATGAGGATTAACCAGGAGCCTGAAATGACCCTAGGCATGCAGGTGACATTCAGTGGCCCAGCAGCTTAGAAGTGTGGAGGAGCGAGTCCAGCAGGGGAGAATTGAGATGGGATGAGATGAAAGCTGAAATGGGAATGAAGGCAGTGGTAGACCTCAGTGCGGAGAAAGTTCTGATAAGCCCATGAAAAATTTTGTTGGTTTAAAAAACAATCTGCTCACAAAGGATTTTTATTTTTAATTTTTTAACTGAAAGAGGAAACATCAGATGTTCACTGTGTGTTAACTTGACAAAGCAACTTGCGCACATAAAGTATGCTTCTCCTCTAATCTCTTTCTGGGTCACGGGACTACTGATACTACAAAGATAAGCTGAAGTGTTCACATGGGGCTTGGAGATTTGCAGCTTTGGAGATATATACACATATTTCATTTGAGAGTAGAAAGAACAGCTAACGCTTTTCCCAGTGGGTTTGAGCAAAGAAGCTAAGCCAAAAGCTCACAGGCTGGCACATGTCGTCAGACAGGAGATTTATTCTGATAGACTGTGCTGCTTTTTTTGAAGAGACACCTTTTGTTACTCTAAGAACAAGATCTTGGTGTCTTTAGTCTGTGTGATGCAACAAGAAGTAATGATGGCAATATCAGTATCTTCCTGATGGTCATAAAAGTATTGAATACTTCAAGAAAATTACAAAAATTTCAGAGAGAATGTGTGCCTCTAAACACAAGCATCATGTAGCTTATATTCTCATAAAGAAACAGTTGATTTTATATCCAAGTAGATATAATGGTCTGTTTGACTGGCTTCTTTCCATGCTTTCCTTTTTCTTTATTTTTTCTTGCCAGAGAAGAGCAGAACACAGAAAAAGTAGTACAAATCAAAGAGAGTATCCAAGAACCTAGAACATTAGAGTAGAAAAGACATCAGAAATCACCTGGTCTCATGAAGGTGATTAAACAGAAGGGAAGCTGACCTTGCTGGGATTATACAGCCCTAAGACCTGAAGAGGGACGCTGATGCCAAGTCCAGATCTATTCGACAGCTGCACTTTTCTCTCAGGGCACATATGACCCTCACTCTTCTGTGGATACTTAAACATCCCCTTCAAGTTCAAAGGGCTTCCCTGGTGGCTCAGCTGGTAAAGAGTCTGCCTGCTTTATGTGGGAGATCTGGGTTGGGAAGATCCCCTGGAGAGGGGAAAGGCTACCCACTCCAATATTCTGGCCTGGAGAATTCCATGGACTGTACAGTCCATGGGGTTGCAAAGAGTGGACAAGACTGAGCAACTTTCAAGTTCAAAATTGTGCCTATGAATAAAGGCTTAAAATGAAGACAGCCCTAGAGAAGTGGCCTCAGGAGTTCACTGTTGCTATCAATGCTTTTAGAACTACACATTTAGATGGAGAGTCTCTGAAGAGGGTGAATACAGGTGCAGAGTGTTCCTAAAGATGTGTGTATGTTTGGGGAGAGGGGGTTGATAAACTTGGCTTCCTTTTGTAATGGAAAGAATGACCTTTGGCTTGAGGACCTGAGTCTCATAGTGGATGTCACACTTCTCTTAACATGGATGTCATATTTACAACTGAGGGAAATCCAGTCTCTTTACTTAATAGCCTAGGAAAGACAGAGGTGTAGGTGAGAGTGCAGTGTTTGAGGAGAACATCAATACACTGATACACTGAGGTGTTAAATATGAAAGCATGATGGACAGTGTAGATCATGAAAAACTGCATATAGTATGTAGAAAGAAATGTAAATTTCCTGATGGAGGATCATGCTCAGATTTGATTTATGTTACTTCAGAAGTACATGTGTTATTAGAGAGAAAGAGTAAATAGTAGTCTTTAAAGTAATTTTTCCTGTTCATTCAACAAATGTTTATAGATTGCCTGCTCTATTATAAGCTCTGTTTGAGTCCCTTGGGGTAGGTACATTAGTGAACAAAATAAATGAAAATTTCTGCCCTCATGAAGTTTCCTTTCTCTTTATAGCAGACCTTAAATTATTATACATACAAACACAGTTGTTACTATACAGAGTTTCATATATAGTGGGGAATTTATTTCTTAGACAAGTAAATTTTTTGTAAAATGTGATTTTTTGCCTTTTTTCCTTGAAACTTCACTCTGAGTAAGGTTTAACTCTACTAGGTCCAATTAGAAATTTTGAACACAAAAATGAAGTAATATTTGCATTCTGAAAAGAAGCACAATGATGATGATGTAGAATAGGTGATGTCTAAGACTAACACCAGGGAGACCAATCCACCTGCCATTTCACTGAAAAGAAATAAGTAAACAAAATGTGACAATAAGATAACATTTAAAAAATATTGATATAGGAGAAAGAGGACTTCAGAATCACTCTCAGGACTTCTCCTTAGGTAATGAGATGATAGGTACTGAGAACAAAAAAGGACAGTTTAATATAGGAGAAAGCATTTTTATATCCCTTCATTCAATAAACATTCAGAGAAACTATAAAGTGCTATGCCAGTGTGAGCTCTTACCACTTGTTGGTGCTTATGCTTTTATTCGTAATTTGGAAAGACTTTTTGGTCCTCCTTGTAATATATCATCATGCCGTAAAGCTGATTACAAGTTTCAATGTTAAAAGAATTACACTCTGGCTGCCTTCTCATTCAGTACTCACAATTGCAGTCTGTGTTCATAAGGACAAATACAGTCCATGGAATTCTCCAGGCCAGAATACTGGAGTGGGTAGTCTTTCTCTTCTCTGGGGGATCTTTCCAATCCAGGGATAGAACCCAAGTCTCCCACATTGCAGACAGATTCTTTACCAGCTGAGCCACAAGGGAAGCCTAATAATACCGGAGTGGGTAGCCTATTCCTTCTGCGGCAGATCTTCCTGACCAGGGATTGAACTGGGGTCTCCTGCATTGCAGGTGGATTCTTTACCAACTGAGCTATCAGAAAATCCCATTTGTAATATATCATCATGCCACAAAACTGATTCCAAGTTTCACTGTTAAAAGAATCACACTCTGGCTGCCTTCTCATTCATTACTCACAATTGCAGCCTGGATTCATAAGGACAAAGGTAGAAGCCATGGCTGAGTAATGAGAGAATCGAGAGCTGCTGTCAACAAATGGACTCATCAGCATTCTTTTACAGAAATCACCTATTGGCTTATTAAAGTCAATTGTTTGTGGGTACCAAGTTCCTTAGCCACAGTTATCAAAGTTGCTGTGAGAGAGACAATGAAGACTGTGCTGGGACCTTGGGAAAGCTGGTTGAGTATCATCTCATGTAGTGTCTTAGCTCAGACAGGCTCCTACTTCTCACCTTCTTACTCTCTCTCTCTCTCTCTCTCTCTCATTTCTTTATCTGTCTCTCCCTCCTTACTTCCTTTCCTCTTGTTCTTCCACCATCCCTTACTCCTATCCTCTGTCACATACCAGCTGATCTTGGTAACATTACTGTTACTCATCTAATATTTGGTAGACATTTATCAAGCATTTATTAAGTGACTGGCAATTTCTCCCCTCAGGAAATTCAATGAATAACACAGACTCTGCACATAAGGACCAGGAGACAGGTTTTTAAATCTATTTTTACAATATTAATGCCATAAATTATAAAGACAGTGTTTTTCCATTATGGTATGGAAGGTAAAGTGAGAAGCTACATTGTATCCATATACATTTATTTTTTCTTGGTGCTTATGTAACTTTGGAGATTGGAATAAAGTCAGATGATAGAAATATCAATTTGTATCAGTTAGAGTTCTCCAGAAGGAATTGCTTATGTGGATATGGGGGCTAGCAAGTCTAAATGTACAGGACAGACTTGTTAGAAACTCGGACAAGAGTTAATGTTGCAGTCTTGAGTCTAAAACTGGCAGGCTGGAAACTTAGGATTCTTACATTTCAGTCTTGAGGCAGAATTACTTCTTCTCCCTGAAACCTATTTTTCCTCTTAAGGCTACCAACTAATGGGATGGGGCCCACTCACGTTATTGAGGGTAATCTCCTTTACTTAAAATCAACTGATTATAAGTGTTAATCATATGAAAAATATGATTTATGAAAAATAACTTTATAGTAACATGAAGACAATTGCTTGACCAATGACTGGGCACCATAGCCTACACAAGTGGGTATATGAAATTAACTATCAGACTGCTTATATATGAAGATATTTCCCTATACATTTCTGTATCCCTTTCACATTCCTTTCATTTCTATGGCCACAGAGATACAAAAGTTCATGTAGTGATGATGCACAGTAGCCACTTTTTGGCTTGAACGTAATGAATCAAATATAACTGTACCAAGGAACTCAATCACAAAACTATGCTGTTTTACTAAACATGTACATATTTATTAAACATAAAACATTCAATATAAATCTCTTGGAATATAATGAGATCTATTTTCTCCATCTCTAGTTAGAAAACAACTAAGACAAAATTGAGACTTCTTTTTATATAACAGTCTTTAGGGATGGGAGTGGATAGAAGA
Source organism: Bubalus kerabau (assembly GCF_029407905.1). NCBI lineage: Eukaryota > Metazoa > Chordata > Mammalia > Artiodactyla > Bovidae > Bubalus > Bubalus kerabau. The sequence continues at coordinate 146,260,979 of NC_073624.1, read as the reverse complement.
TAAAAGTTGTTTTTTTTTTTTTTTTTTTTTTTTCTTCTCTGATGGGCCAAAGCTGGATGAGGTACTACAAATGTATAAAATTCTAACTCTTAGATGTATTGGAATTATTCCCTTAGGACAGCACCTTAAAACTCAGCCCTAATCCTCTGGTTTAGGATTAAGAATTAAGAATTCTTAAGAATGAAGAATTAAGGAGCTTAGAACCAAGGGAAAGGGGGTATGTGTTAGCGGGCCCCATGTATCACAGACACTCACTTGGTATCTGGTCTTTAGAGCTGGCTCAATGCAATCTGTAACTGTAAACATCTACTTTATGATTAATAGGACTTAGACCCAAGGAAAAAGTTCTCTGCATCACTTTCTACATCATTAGAGCCAAAGACAACAGAGTTCAAATGCCAAGAAAGTGTTCAGGTTGAGCTGCTGTGGACATCAGTTGGAGACAAACACGTTGCTTTGGATTATGAGGGAGTGAGGAGTAGATTTAAACAGTGTAAGAGAAATGATAAGCTTTTAGCTTCTTTCTCTGGGGATAAATGCACAAAATCCTTACATTGCTAAGAATCATTTCTGCAAATAGGGTTGCACATCATTTTTCTTCTATTCATGTTTCCTTAGTGGATTTGAAAGTACATTTAAATTTTCATAGTATTTTCACATGGTGACTAAGATACATATTGCATTATTAAACCCCATTCATATTACTCTTAAATTTGTACATGTGTAGAACTAGAGAAGATGTGAATGAAACGTGCTATCAATTTTTTATATTGGCATATATAAGCAATGAGATTTAAAGATTTTAAAAATGAAAATATCAGCTTTAATGAAATATTGTGAAATTAAAATTTGGTGTTATATGCATATTATTTTTTTACTTTAATAGACAATTTTTAATTTTTAAGTAAAAGGAATTTTAAAACAAAAGTAATTTTATTTTTGCATATTTATATTGAGTTAATCTTTGATAACATACACTTGCATTTTTGCCATTAATTAAAATTGCATTTTATTTTAAATCCTTTGGATCATCACTGTCAATAAGGCACAAATTAGTAGAAAATCTTGATTAAAGCAATACAATATAATGTTTTCATAAAGGCAAGGAATATAAATGCTATGAAGTATACATATGAGTTTATGCACTGTTTGCTTTATTTTATTGCTAATATAACCATTACCATCTCACCAACAGAACACTCAGGTTTGTAAACATTAAACTTAGTGTCTGATCTTTTGTCACATTTAGGCATCTAAAAATCGTTGCTTGACACATACTTCTAATTTGTCATTTAGAAATAATATTTTTAAAGTAATGCAATGATAGAACATGTTTCATTGAGCCTCTTAGTTTTATTTGTGACTTTTAAATATTTAGGCATGTGATATATGGGCCTCCACTTGGACTTTTGTTGTGGGCCCTGCAAATGTAGGAGAAGCCACCAGCCTCCTCAAGGAGCTCCAACTCTTCCCATAGATGGTGACAATCGTTAACTCTTGAATCAGGGTGGGAGCAAAGGAGAGGAAATAAGCAATGCCATTATTATCTCTACCTGTGTCTCTGTGCACCCAGTAAATAGACTTCATTTCTTTCTTAAGAGCTGGATATCTAAAAATGTTAATTCAGGAAAACTATGTAGGTGGGCCTGAAAGAATTGAAATAGACTGTAAGTAAGTTATTGAAATTAGTCCTCAGAAATCATTTTACAAAAGGGGACATTTGAGTTGGATCTGGAAAGATGAATAGAACTCCTCCAGGTGGATAAATTGTGTGTGGGAAGAGGTACACTAGGAAAAGGAATAAAAAGCAGGGTGCATTTAGAATATTTCAGAATGTTCAGATGACTAAAACACTGGGTGGGAGGGAGGAAGTAGAAGGAGAAGGGCTGGAAAACGAGAACAGACAAGGGCATTATACATCCTCCTGAGAACTTGGACTTTATCCTTTGTATGGTAGGGAATTGTTAAGCGTTTCAAGCAGGCAAGTGACATGGTTGGTTTTGCCTTTTTAAAATATCGCTTTAAAACTTTGGTTTTCAAATTTTAGCACACATGGTAATCACTTGGAGGGCTCGTTGGGACACAGATGGCTGGGCTCCACCCCCAGAGTTTCTGACTCAGTAGGACTGGGGTAGAACCCAAGAATTTGCATGTCTAACAAATTCCTGAGTGATGCTGTGCTGCTGATATGGGAACCATGCTCTAAGCAGGACTGCTCAGCAAAAGGAGGATAGCTGGTGAATAGTTCAGGGAGGCAAAACCATAGAGAGTAGATGAGATATGGGAATATTATGATAGATCAGACAAAAATAATGATAATTTTATTATAGAAGCTGTGATGCAAGGGCTAAAGAAAAGAGTTTTAGAAAGTAGTATCTCGACTTTGTGACTAAATGAATTTGGAGAATGGAGGTAAGAAAAACAGAAATGTTGAGAACCACTTAGTATCTGGCCAGCTTGGCTTTGGATATGTGAAAGAGTCCAGGTTTGTAATCTATGAAGAGTCAGGAGAGAGAATGGATTTGTATTTTAATTCCAGGTCGTTGGTGTAAAGGTGTCATCTAATGCAACTCTGGATCACCTAGCTTTGGGTATGCTAAAGCACAAAAGAGGGAAATGTCATTCATCTACAAGATATACGACTACATTTGCAAACGCTTGAAGTAAATACTGTTACTATACTAATATTTTATTAACCTGTTAGTGTGTGTATGCTAAGTTGTTTCAATTGTGTCCAGATCTTTGCAACCCTATGAGCTGTAGACTGCCAGACTCCTCTGTCCATGGAATTTTCCAGGCAAGAATACTGGAGTGGGTTGCCATGCCCTTCTCCAGGGGTCTTCCCAACTCAGGGATCAAACCTGTGTCTCTTAAGTCTCCTGCATTGACAGATGGGTTCTTTACCACTAGTGCCACCTTCTAAGCCTGTTATAGTCAATGCACCTTCACAATTATATTGCTTTGTGTGTGGTTAAGGATTGCTCTCCTTTTGGGAGATTGACTTAAGTCTATGACTTCATTCCTCTCTTACAAGAAAGAGCTGTCAGAATCGGCATTTTTGCTTCATGATGGTACTATTATGTGATTTTTTTCTCTCTATATAGTGTGTCTTTATTCTTTATAAATATTACTTTAGGTTTAATAACATTTGCTATTTTCTCTTACATAGATGGAAGGAGATAACTCACCCTTAACATTTGAATGGATCAGGGCAATAGATAAATGGAGGCTCCCCTTCCATTTGTCTAAATATGTAAATGTTATAAACCAAGCTAACAAGCTCTTAAATATGTTCTAGTTCTCTACCTTCACACACACTCACATATTTAGATTCATATAACATCAAATTTTAAAACTTCCCTGGGGGCTTAGTTGGTAAGTTCAGTTCAGTTCAGTCACTCAATCATGTCCGAGTCTTTGCGACCCCATGAACTGCAGCACGCTAGTCCTCCCTGTCCATGACCAACTCCCAGAGTTTACCCAAACTCATGTCCATTGAGTCGGTGATGCCATCCAGCCATCTCATCCTCTGTCGTCCCTTTATCCTCCTGACCCCAATCCCTCCCAGGATCAGGGTCTTTTCCAATGAGTCAACTCTTCCCATGAGGTGGCCAAAGTATTGGAGTGTCAGCCTCAGCATCAGTCCTTCCAATGAACACCCAGGACTGATCTCCTTTAGAATGGACTGGTTGGATCTCCTTGCAGTCCAAGGGACTGTCAAGAGTCTTCTCCAACACCACAGTTCAAAAGCATCAAATCAGCGCTCAGCCTTCTTCACAGTCCAACTCTCACATCCATACATGACCACTGGAAAAACCATAGCCTTGACTAGATGGACTTTTGTTGGCAAAGTAATGTCTCTGCTTTTGAATATGCTATCTAGGTTGGTCATAACTTTCCTTCCAAGGAGTAAGCGTCTTTTAATTTCATGGCTGCAGTGATTTTGGAGCCCCCAAAAATAAAGTCAGCCACTGTTTCCACTGTTTCCCCATCTATTTGCCATGAAGTGATGGGACCAGATGCCATTATCTTCGTTTTCTGAATGTTGAGCTTTAAGCCAACTTTTTCACTCTCCTCTTTCACCTTCATCAAGAGGCTTTTTAGTTCCTCTTCACTTTCTGCCATAAGGGTGGTGTCATCTTCATATCTCATAGTTGGTAAAGTATCTGCCTAAAATGCAGGAGACCCCCTGCAATGCAGGAGACCCGCGCTCCATCCCTGGGTCGGGAAAATCCCCTGGAGAAGGAAATGGCAACCCACTCCAGTATTCTTGCCTGGGAAATCGCATGGACAAAGGAGGCTTGTGGGCTACAGTCCATGGGGTCACAAGAGTTGGACATGACTTACCAAGTAAGCCATCAGAACCACCAGATCTCTACCTTCACACAGTCACATAGTTAGAATCATGTAACATCAAATTTTAAAACTATGTGTAAGGTTACTGTTTTGTGCCAGTCTCAGCCTATACATAATCAGTGCTGTGATTAGACTGACCCTGTAGTTCATATTATAATTTCAAGATCCCCTTCCACAATAACCATCAGAAGACTGAAAAAAATTAGTTTCTTACCTACAAGATTTGGAACTTACATGGCAAATCTGGGGCCTCACAGTGAGGTCCTGAGTAGAGAGAAAGTGTGCGTGAGGTTCTGCTAGCACAGGGAAAGAGAGTGGGGGCCTAGAGTTTCACAGGCTCCCTCTTTATTGGTGAATGTAAAACATAAGAACTGGAATTTAAAGCATGCAAAAAAAAAGAAAAAATATATATCTCATTTGAAATCAACCAAGATGTCTAAAACAAAGGAGATTCTGTGCAGGGAGGAAACCTGGCTCTCTATGGAGTTGTATGGCTGGCAGTGCGTTTACTTGAGACAGTCGTTTTTGACGTGGATGCCCCTTCTCAGTGGATGTTTTGGCAGCCAGGGCTTATAGTATAGCAGTGCCTTTTCTATGATTAAAACTTGGCAGTACATCAAGGATAGATGAATTTGCTTCTCATTGTTCATCTCTCTGAGATTTTGAGGGGCTTTTGGTAATTGCATGAATCATATTAATAAAATGTGAACAGACATGAATCAATTCATACATGTGATACATTAAATCCACAATGTTTACATGTCATTTTAGTGAAATTATAATAATAAACTTTTACCCAATTTATATTTTGTTGACAGTAGTGATTTAAAGGATTGAAATATAAAACATTATTGTACTCAAGTGAGCAAAATTTAAAAGCATATCAAAATGTATACTCAAGAAAATATAACATTAAGAAGTTAGAATTATTTTTTATTTGATTTCTTAAAGTTTTTTCTTTCAACGTGTCTTTTAAAAAAGTATGAACTATAATTAATGCATATCAACTTAAAATTATCTAAATAAAACTAAACTTTTATCTAACTCATTTAATATTTTCATTTTTCATATTTTATACTATTTAGTATCCATTTAGGAGAAGGCAATGGCACCCCACTCCAGTACTCTTGCCTGGAAATCCCATGGATGGAGGAGCCTGGTAGGCTGCCGTCCATAGGGTCGCTGAGGGTCGGACACGACTGAGCGACTTCACTTTCACTTTTCACTTTCATGCATTGGAGAAGGAAATGGCAAGCCACTCCAGTGTTCTTGCCTGGAGAATCCCAGGGACGGGGGGCCTGGAGGGCTGCCGTCTAAGGGGTCACACAGAGTTGGACATGACTGAAGTGACTTAGCAGCAGCAGTATCCATTTAATTGCTTACATAAAGATTTGATATCCAACTTCATGAATCATATGTCTTGATCTGTATACTTAAATGTTTCAAAGTAATATTGCAAAAATTACTGAGTCACCATGTGGCACCATTGTGACTACTATAGGGACCTATGAAGCAAAGAATTAGAACAAAATGAGCAGAAACAAAACGGATACTCTGTACACCTGGGGAACAGTACTGAGCACAAGAAAATACTGCATTCATCTGAGAGGATGACTCTACAAGGACATTAATTTATCTTTTCCCTAAGTACTTCCATTGTGCATGCTGTCTCCACACTAGGAAGCAGTGTCATTTTCAATTTAGACACTTCTTGTCATTTAGGCATACTACTTCATCTGTTTTTAAGATAGTAAGGAAATGGGCAACACATGTTGAAAAACCTCTCTGAGGCTCCAATGCTGTTACTAAGGGAAACCAGTGTTACGCACACAAGAGTGCTATTCCTGATAGCCGGACGTGAAGGATAAATGGCTTTAAGGGTCAAGTACTAATATTGACATTTTAAATACTTTAAAAGAGAAAAGTACTACGTTGTAACTTTTTTCTCAACACCCTCTATTTGACCCTCTTCCTCGCCACAAAGTCTGATGTCTTAATATCTGCTGTTTGGTGGAACAGGTGGTTTCTGTAGGCATTCAAATTAGAGAAATCAAATAAGGGATACAGTCCTTATACAACCCAAGTATTGTGTATAAACATATAATTAAAGAAAGGTCCTGAGGAGGTAGAATTGGGAGCAGGGGAGAAAGTTAGAGTCCTCATCCCAGAAATGGAGAATGTTGTAAGGAGAACTTAGCTAGGTATCTGAGGAGACTGTGAGAGGGAAAGGACCACGGGAGCAGATGAAGATGGGAAATGGAAGGGGAGGAAGTACATAGGAGAATGTATATGGAGAGGATGTGGGGCAAAGGGCAATTAGGAATTTGTGATATATGTTTAAGAAATAGCATACGATATATATTTAAGGAATCCAGTGTCGCGGGAAAGAAGTGAATGAATAGACAGCAACAGGACTTGAGTGAATATGAGATATCAGGAGGCAGAGAAAATAGAAGCCAATAAGAACGCTGAACGCACTGAGTGGCACGGGATGCCAGTAGTGGGTTTGGTTGAGAGAAGTGACTGGGTTTTTAATGATGATTCAGAGGCTGGAGAGTAGAATATGGGTGGACAAAGGTGGAAACAGGAAGACTCTGGATTACCATGAGCCTGGAGTCCAGACAGCAGGGAGAGAGAGACTCGGAGGTGGATCGGGAAGATTCCAGCACAGTTTTGTGATGGTGTACAATGACAGCGTTGCCAGGTCACAGCCCATCAGTGCGGGACTGACAACCCACTCTGTAAATGGAGTTTCCAATCCAAGATGCTGTTTTCATTAATTTATTTAATTAAGACCTTTAATACTCATAATTAAGACAAAAACCAAACAACAAAAATACCTGCCAGGAAGCCCCTCTTGAGAACTTAGAGGACTGATCTGTTTAATATTGTCAAATGAGATAGACTCTCTGGTTTCTCTGGTTTGAGTTACTTTTGGAACCAAAATCTCAAAGGGAAAAAGCCACTGGTGATTAAGAAGAAAGATGGAAGGTGAGACAATTGTGGAAACCAAGGTGAGTTTACAGCTGGTTACTATTGATAGAAACAGAAATAATGAAAACAAATTGGAACTCATTTCTGTCTCATCAGGAGGAAAAATAAGATATGAGTGGACCAGGGGGAGAGAGGGGTGTGGATCACGACACCCTGCTAGCTTTGTGGTTCTCAGGCCTGCTGTGTGGAGCTAGAGTTCTACTGTCTCGAGAATTTCAGAGGGAGAATGGAGAAGTATACAAAGGACTCCTTACGTTTACCCAGAGTTTCCTACTTGAGCATCCATCTTTTCTTGGTGCCTCAGAGAGAGACTGCCTGAATTTTTAAAGAAAGTGAAGAAATAGGAAGAAACAAGTATATGGCTAATCCTATGCTTTCCACAGTTGTTATTATCATATAGACACATTCTAAAAGTATGAGCTTATCTGCGGTGCAGTGTAGCATAGGAAACTAAATGTGAGATGTCTTTTCTATTTGTATCAGAGGAAATGTAAAATAAAATCATTCAGCATGAAAATGTGTTGCTCAATTTTAAGCAAGGTTTAAGGTTTTCATTATGCTACTTCAGAGCTCCAGAAGAAAAGAATACACAGAAGTATGTCATAGCATTTGTAGGAAAAGGAGAGCTGTGTATTCAAATGGGTTTTGCCATGGTATGGGCTGTGTGTGTGTGTGTGCACGTGTGTGTGTGAATGTGTGTGTGTGTGTGAAAAAGAGAGATTTTTGATTGTTTTCTTTAATAAGTATTAACAACTTCTCCACTGTTTTTAATCTGGAAAAAATCACTAGTAACAACTTTTAAAGTTGTTAAACTTTTAGGCATTTTAAAAACAGACTAGCTACCTTCTTGAACAATATTGGCATGTCAATGCTAAAGGCAGCTCTTAGGGACAATAAATTCTTACTTAATATGCAGGTAAAATGTTTACTTTTCATTTATTTCCTTCATCATTTCTTGTTGGGAATTAGAAAATCTGGTGCTTGAAACCTCTTGAGGGAAATCACAGATATAGTTTTTAACTTCATATGTTTTTGGACAGTCCCTGAATTAATTGTGAATCTCAGCTTGTATTACGTGTTTACTGTTTAGCATTTGATCATCTTCAGAGAGTTCTCCACCATCCTTGCCTAAGATTTGTGGCTAGTAAGTCCCAAGTTAGAGGATATAAACAACTCTGTTGACTATATTTCAGCTGTAACAGTACTGTACCCTAACATCAAGGTGTAAGGGAGGTTGTGACCTAAGTGAAGATAGGTGAGCCCAGAAAAGGTGGCTGAGTGTAGAATTGGTGGGAGGCAGTCAGAAAGAACACTATCAGTCAAATATTCTGCAGAGTGAAAATAGGCAAATTAATAACTATAGAAAGTAAAGTCAACCAAATAATTTTAAATTGGGTTGAACCTTAAAGCAACATAAAAACAAGGAAGACAAAAGCATATTGAATGGAAAGATGTGAATGATAGATGCTAAGGATGTTGTTGGAAGGGTCAAGAGTTTAAATCTATACATTGCTTGGACTTCATGATATATGTACAGCTTATATATATATATATATTTTTTCAATTATTTTTGAAGTTTCTTCAGCTAAAGGTTACGGGGGTGTTTGGGTTCTTTATCTTAGTGAAGTTTCTTTTTTAGAAAAATTATTTATTTTTAGCTGCAATGGGTCTTTGTTGCTATGCATAGACTTTCTCTAGTTGTGATTACTGGGAGCTACTCTCTGATGCTTTCTCTTGTTGCAGAGCACAGGCTCTAGGCACATGGACTTAGGCAGTTGAGGTGGGTAGGATCAGGTGCTTCATGGCACGTGGAATACTCCCCGGTCAGGGATCAAGCCCCTGACCCCTGCACTGGCAAGTGGATTCCCATCCAGTTTACCACCAGTGAAGTGTCCCCTAAAGTTTCTTGAAGAGACTAGTTGTATATTCCAAGTCCCGTATTATCTGACTGCAGAGAATGTATAATTCTGTCAAATAAATCACTTTGAGGTTTGTGTCAGTTGGTAGAAAACAGTACTACTTTCATTCACTACAACTGTCTTTGAAAAAAGATTTCCACATTATCTATGGCAGGTAGCTAACCCTGAATTCATTTATGTACAACTAGAAGAAAAAGATGAATTTTGGCAAGAACTATTAATGCCTTTTTTAAAGGTTGTATGACAAAGCACAATAAGATTAATAGTATTCTTCAAGATAGAAAGTAGTAAATATTTGAAGAAATAGCATAATTTCCAGCATACCTAGTACAAAGAGAACTCCAAATTTAGTGATCGGTGCAAATGCATAACAAAGTTTTAAAATTTGTTCCAACCTTGTACCACAAGTAACTGAAATAGGTATTTCGCTCTTACCTCAAATTATATTTCATTATATTTTGAACATAGATTTAAATATATATTTTAAATATATAAACATATTTTGAATATATGTTAAAATATATATAGAATTATCAGAGCGATAACTTCAGGAAAAAAATCACATCTCAGAGAATTTTCATTTCATTATGAATACCTTGGGAGCTATATTGAAATTTTTTTAAAAAAACTCAGTTTACTTTATTACTGAAGATTTTTTTACACAGTTTATTATGTCTTAAACAATCTATGCCATTCCACCATTCTGTCAGCAGAGCGTGTTATTAATGATAGATAAAAGTTAAGAATTCAAAAACCTTAATCAGTTAGAAAAATATTTCCTCAAAAGAGGAAAGCTAAGCTTTTGCAATAAACCAATGTCTTGACTTGGTTTTCTCATTCACAACTGCAAATAGTGTTAAATAGTTAAAATCAGTGTCAATCATGTAATCACCCTTGTGGGAAGAGTAAGAAAACTCTGAAGAAGTGATTCTGTTTTGACTTTGAGAAGGTATGCAGAAAAAGGAGTGGGTGTGAAGACTAGGTCTGCTAGCGAGTGTGCTTGACCCAAACAAATCTTTTAATGTTTCTGAATCTCAATTCTCACATCTGCTAATGAGAGTATTTGACCATATGTTTTCTAAGAGGCCTTCTAATTCTCCCACTCTATGTTGCTACAGTTGATCTTAATCTCAGAGGGTAGATACAAGGACTTTATTTTTTATAACTACTTTGTTGAGGAAGACAGTAGCATACTGTGTTATTAGGTTTCTTCTTAAGTGTTAATAGTTGCATTTCAAATATCAAAATCATATTTTTCTTTCTCAATAGAATAGTGAAATTTTACATGTTAGGTATTCTGATTTGGTTACTAAAAACAAAATATTGGTTAGGCTTTTAATTGGCTGTGGTTGTTAATACATTTGCAAACCTCTTAATTCATAAGAAGCCATATTTTACCAGCCTGAGAAACCTTAAAGAGTAGGTGTTGAAATGACTGTGCAATGTCCATGCATAAGAACATATGCATATATTAATTAAATTCAATTCTTGTTTATAAACCAACATGAACTTCAGTATAATCCACACTTTTGTAACAATAAAAATGAGTTGGGGATATAATAAGGAAGAAATATTTGTTCTCATAAAGGTAGTCATAAACTCAGGTATTAAAAAATTAACTGTTTCCTTCTATATCATGTTTATTTTGAACCTTAGTGTCAATAATTAAACCTCAGCCACTTCTGGGTTCTCTCAGCTTTCCCCTAGTGTTCCAGTTAATTTCTGGGAGATTCTATGATGCTAAGGGATGAAGACTTCTGATCACTCATTTTATCTGGCATTTGCTGAAACTCATTATCTTGTCTAGCTCTTATCCCATGAAATTGCTGCTGTGTTAACACTTGTTCCTGTCCTCAGAGACTATATCAGCTATGTCAAGGCCCCTTTTGTCAGACAGGAATCGTGTTCCTGTGTATGCAACACTGAGGCACAGGAAATCCTGTGGGTAGCTCTAGGTCCATCTGAAGAGATACAGAGCCTAGTCATGCTAAGCCTGAGGTCTTGTTACTTCCTATATTTTTTCTTAGGTTTATATAAGGTCTCCACTACAGAGTGAGAAGACAGCTCTCTACAGCCAAGAAGAGAAGCCTCAGAAGAAACCAAACCTAATGACACCTTGAGTTTAGATCTCTAGCTCCCAGAACTGAGAAAATATATTTCTATTGTTTAAGTTACTCAATCTATGGTATTTTATTCTGCAGCTCTAGTAAACTAAGATACCTCTGTAAATGGTTACATCATATAGTTCTGTTTAAGGTATGGTATACAATGGCCTCCAAAATAGGTCCCTGCTATAGTTCATGTTCAATAGTTCAGTATATTTTCCAGTTAGTCACTCAGTCAAGTCTGACTCTCTGTGACCCCATGGACTGTAGCCCACCAGGCTGCTCTGTCCACAGAATTCTCCAGCAAGAGAACTAGAGTGGGTAGCCATTCCCTTCTGTAGAGGATCTTCCCAATCCAGGGATCAAAAACGGGTCTCCTGCATTGCAGGCAGAGTCTTTACAGTTTGAGACACCAGGGAAGCCCCAGTGCTGCTCATGGGGTCGCAAAGAGCTGGACATGATTAGGCGACTGAGCAACATGTTTTCCAGTTAGTTGCCTTATCATTTCCAATATATGCTTGGGATTTTATTGTTTGTATAAAACGTATTTCCACCTTTTATAAGTTCTTTACAAAGCTATCAAAGACCTTTTAGGTTGTGTGACTTTGACATTATAACAAGTGGAAAGTTAATTGAAATTCCCTACTAATTAATACTGTATAAACTAGAATACTTTACACAGATATAAAAATAACATTTACAGAAGGTGTTAACTGCATTTCAGTCATGCTGTCTACAGGGGTTTTTTCTAAGTAGGTACTATACGGTGAGTGTTGTCTGTAGTGATTATCTAAATCCACAGAAGTTAGTTAATGCCAACTGACACATGGCATTTTTTTTGAAATAGGGTAGATTGCTCATACATCTTATCACTTCTTTATCATCAGTATACTTTCCCTGAAAGTGATCAATCTTTTGAATTAGTTTCCTTTCTACTAAAGGAAATTTTTCTATTATAGTCTCTAATCCAAAGCTCGGAGAAGGCAATGGCATCCCACTCCGGTATTCTTGCCTGGAAAATCCCATGGACGGAGGAGCTTGGAAGGCTGCAGTCCATGGGGTTGCTGAGGGTCAGACACGACTTCACTTTCACTTTCACTTTTAACTTTCATGCATTGGACAAGGAAATGGCAACCCACTCCAGTGTTCTTTCCTGGAGAATCCCAGGGACGGGGCATCCTGGTGGGCTGCCTTCTATGGGGTCGCACAGAGTTGGACACAACTGAAGTGACTCAGCAGCAGCAGCAGCAATCCAAAGATATAATTTTAAGAATATTGGCACTCCAGAAAGGCTGGAGTCAATGGGAAAGACGTGAATGACCATCTACAACTAAGACTAACAACCACAGAATAAATTCACAACTCTTTATTTAATATCTACCATACTAGATACTGGGCTTCCCAGGTGGCACTAGCGGTAAAGAATCTGCCTGTCAATGCAGGGCACAAAAGAGATGCCAGTTTCCCTGGGTTGGGAAGATCCCCTGGAGAAGGCAATGGCACCCAGCACTGGTATTCTTGCCTGGAGAATCCCATGGACAGAGGAACCTGGCAAGCTACAGTCCATAGGGTCACAAAGAGTCAGACACAACTGAATCGACATACACACACATATGCTAGATACTATATGTGATACATTAAGAGAGGGCCCAGACCTCAGGGAGTTGAAAATATGGTTGGGAAGAGAAGATAAAAACATTAAAATGCAATTATTACATAAGACTATGAATGTGAACATAACCCAAAGTGAACATCCTTCTTTAGACACACATTAGACACACATTCTGTAGCTCCTCTTTCTCCATACTTTGTATATAATGTGGATACAAACTTAGTGAATATGAATCAAACTTTATTGTACATTGATAAAATGATCAAATAGTGAGTTTATTTTATTGATAGAAGCAATACCTCTATAATGTTCTTATATATAAACTAATAATGAATAAGGGGTTTTTAAAGAAATATTTTACTCTTTGTTTAAATAGGCAATATTAAACACTTAAATTTGACATGGGTAATTATTCTCATTTATTTTAAGCATTTTCTTCTATATTTTTAGTGTTGATATTTTCTTTTATCCTATTACTATGTGTCTTTTATCTTTCCTACTAATTCTGTCAACTGTATAATTATATTTTAGAATATATTTTTTTCTTCTTTTTATTTTTTAATTTTATTTTATTTTTAAACTTTACAATATTGTATTGGTTTTGCCAAATATCAAAATGAATCTGCCACAGGTATTTCTGACTAGTGTTTTTTTTTTTTTTTTTTAATCTCAAGCCTTGGTTCTACCTACTGCAAATTTCACACTTGATTCTACTGAACCACTCCATCATTACTGTGGCTTCAAATCTTTTCTTCCTTTTTGTGTGGGCATCTACAGACAAACTGAACCTTTTCTTCTATTTATGCTTTGGTGAGCTCCCACTTTTCATATGGATTCTGCATGGTGGGAAGTTCTATTTATTTATGTATTCATTATAATTCATTATTATTTTTTAGAGAAAAAGACTATCCTTTCTACCAGTGCTATCATGAAGACTCTTACACTGAGAAGCAAGCTGACTTTTCTTTTACTATTTCCATCACTTAAAAGTTAGATTATTGACCATTCTCTCATAATTAATAGAGGCAGCAGTAGTTTCTGTATTTTTTCCTTTTAAACCCGCTGCTTCTCAGTGTAATTATTCACATAGATAATATGGTCAGAAATAAAAATCTATGTCTTTGAAGACAAAAATTTCTTTATCTGGAAGCTGGGCTAAAAATCGATCTTGTGGAACTTTCACAGAGAGGTGGGACCACATGGTTCAAATAGAAAATATAAGCTGTTTTCTTAGGACACTGAGTAGATTAATCCTATGAAAGCAGAGAGTTTTAGAGTGTCAGTATTTGCTGAACGCAGGAAATAGAAAGGAATTGGAGAAGGATAGAGGGAGAAAGAGTAAAAGAAAGAAAGCAAGAAAAGATAACTTGTTTAGAATCTGAAAATGTCTGAAGAGTCTAATTGCTGCTTTTTGGCAGTGAGGAACCTTGCAATGAGCACTGATGATATTCATGTTACTGTTTTAGACAATAAAGAGGTTTACCATAATAAAGATGTCACGATATGAACTGCTCTCCTACACTGATAACATCACAGACAGCACAATACCCTAAATAAATAATGATTGGACTGAGAAGATGCATTTTATATAAAAGCATGTCAAAGATGTTTGTGGCTTGAAAATATTTGTGACCAGGAGGATTATGTTGCTTGTGGTTGAGAGGGATGCCCATTTTAGAAAAGAATGAAGTATTTTGTTTCAGACAAGATGTAGAAAGACCTAGTTGCTTAGAAATAAAGAGATGGTTGATATAAAAGCCAGTGTAACCATGTGTGCTATTTAATACTACCAATATCCTTAAAAAGAACAAAGAAGAACAAAATTTAAAAAAAAGTAGAGCAAGAGAAGCATCATTTGCTTACAAATATGATGGAGCAATAAATAAATCTAAAATTATATTTGGAAATTTCCACACACAACAATAATTGGTAGAACATATGACCCAAAAAAAAAAAAAAAAAAGAAATAGTACAGATTCAGATGACTTGATTGACATTGTCATCCAACTTAATCTAACTTGTATAGAACTATCCATTCAAACCAGTAGAATATAGATTATTTTCAAGATACATAGAATATTTACTAAAATAGACCATACTTGAGGCCGTAAAGAAATTTAAATAAATTTAAAAGAATTCCCTGGTAGGTTCAGTCAGTTCAGTTCAGTCATTCAGTTGTATCCGACTCTTTGCAACCCCATGGACTTCAGCACCCCAGGCCTCCCTGTCCATCACCAACTCCGAGTTTACTCAAACTCAAGTCCATCGAGTCAGGGATGCCATCCAGCCATCTCATCCTCTGTCATCGCCTTCTCCTCCTGCCCTCAATCTTTCCCAGCATCAGGGGCTTTTCAAATGAGCCAGTTCTTCACATCAAGTGGCCAAAGTATTGGAGTTTCAGCTTCAACATCAGCCCTTCCAATGAATATTCAGGACTGATTTCCTTTAGGGTTGATTGGTTGGATCTCCTTGCAGTCCAAGGGACTCTCAGGAGTCTTCTCCAACACCACAGTTCAAAAGCATCAATTCTCTGGTGCTCAGCTTTCTTTATAGTCCAACTCTTACATCTATACATGACTACTGGAAAAACCATAGACTTGACTAGACAGAACTTTGTTGGTAAAGTAACATCTCAGTTTTTTAATATGCTGCCTAGGTTAGTCATAACTTTTCTCCCAAGGAGTAAGCGTCTTTTAAATTCATGGCTGCAGTCACCATTTGCAGTGATTTTGGAGTCATGGCTGCAGTCACTATCTGCAGTGATTTTGGAGACCACAAAAAATAAAGTCTATCACTGTTTCCACTGTTTCTCCATTTATTTGCCATGAAGTGATGGGATCCGATGCCATGATCTTAGTTTTCTGAATGTTGAGCTTTAAGCCAACTTTTTCATTCTCCTCTTTCACTTTCATCAAGAGGCTCTTGAGCTCTTCTGCACTTTCTGCCATAAGGGTGGTGTCATCTGCATATCTGAGATTATTGATATTCCTGCTGGAAATCTTGATTCCAGCTTGTGCTTCATCCGGCCCAGCGTTTCTCATGATGTACTCTGCATATAAGTTAAATAAGCAGGGGGACAATACACAGCCTTGACATACTCCTTTTCCTATTTGGAACCAGTATGTTGTTTCATGTCCTGTTCTAAATGTTGCTTCCTGAGCTACATACAGATTTCTCAAGAAGCAGGTCATGTGGTCAGGTATTCCCATCTCTTTAAGCATTTTCCACAGTTTGTTGTGGTCCACACAGTCAGAGGCTTTGGCATAGTCAATAAAGCAGAAATAGATGTTTTTCTGGAACCCTCTTGCTTTTTTGATGATCCAGCAGATGCTGGCAATTTGATCCCTGGTTCCTCTGCCTTTTCTAAATCCAGATTGAACATCTAGAAGTTCACAGTTCATGTATTACTAAAGCCTGTCTTGGATAATTTTGAACATTACTTTGCTAGCATGTGAGATGAGTGCAATAGTGTGGTAGTTTGAGCATTCTTTGGCATTGCCTTTCTTAGGGATTGGAATGAGAACTGACCTTTTCCAGTCCTGTGGCCACTGTTGTTTTCTAAATTGGCTGGCATAATAAGTGCAGCACTTTCATTGCATCATCTTTTAGGATTTGAATTAGCTCACCTGGAATTCCATCACATCCACTAGCTTTGTTCGTAGTGATGCTTTCTAAGGCCCACTTGACTGCACATTCCAGGATGTCTGGCTCTAGGTGAGTGATCACACCATCGTGATTATCTTGGTCATGAAGATCTTTTTTGTACAGTTCTTCTGTATTATTCCTGCCACCTCTTCTTAATATCTTCTGCTTCTATTAGGTCCATACCATTTCTGTCCTTTATCAAGCCCATCTTTGCATGAAATTTTCCCTTGATATTTCTGATTTTCTTGAAGAGGTCGCTAGTCTTTCCCATTCTATTGTTTTCCTCTATTTCTTTGCACTGATCACTGATTAAGGCTTTCTTATCTCTCCTTGCTATTTTTTGGAACTCTGCATTCAAATGGGTATATCTTTCCTTTTCTCTTTTGCTTTTCACTTCTCTTTTTTTCACAGCTATTTGCAAGGCCTCCTCATTGAGCCATTTTGCTTAATTGTATTTCTTTTTCTTGGAGATGGTCTTGCTCCATCTCCTGTACAATGTCACGAACCTCTGTCCATGCACTCTGTCTATCAGATCTAGTCCCTTAAATCTATTTCTCACTTCCACTCTATAATTGTTAGGGATTTGATTTAAGTCATACTTGAATGGTCTAGTGGTTTTCCCTACTTTCTTCAATTTAAGTTTGAATTTGGCAATAGGGAGTTCATGATCTGAGCCACAGTCAGCTCCCAGTCTTGTTTTTGCTGACTGTATAGAGCTTCTCCATCTTTGGCTACAAATTACATAATCAATCTGATCTCAGTGTTGACCATCTGGTCCATGTGTAGAGTCTTCTCTTGTGTTGTTGAAAGAGGGTGTTTGCTATGACCAGTGTGTTCTCTTGGCAAAATTATATTAGCCTTTGCCCTGCTTCATTCTGTATTCCAAGTCCAAATTTGCCTGTTGCTCCAGGTGTTTCTTGACTTTCTACTTTTGCATTCCAGTCCCCTATAATGAAAAGGACATCTTTTGGGGGGTGTTAGTTCTAGAGGGTCTTGTAGGTCTTCATAGAACCATTCAACTTCAGCTTCTTCAGCATTACTGGTCGGGGCATAGACTTGGATTACCAAGATATTGAATGGTTTGCCTTGGAAACAAACAGAGATCATTCTGTCATTTTTGAGATGGCATCCAAGTACTGCATTTCAAACTCTTTTGTTGACTGTCATGGCTAATCCATTTCTTCTAAGGGATTCTTGCCCACAGTAGTAGATATATAATGGTCACTTGAGTTAAATTCACCCATTCCAGTCCATTTTATTTTGCTGATTCCTAGAATGTTGACATTCACTCTTGCCATCTCCTGTTTGATCACTTCCAATTTGCCTTGATTCATGGACCTGACATTCCAAGTTCCTATGCCACATTGCTCTTTACAGCATTGGACCTTGCTTCTATAACCAGTCACATCCACAGCTGGGGGTTGTTTTTGCTTTGGCTCCGTCTCTTTATTCTTTCTGGAGTTATTTCTCCACTGATCTCCAGTAGCTTATTGGGCACTTACAGACCTAGGGAATTCATCCTTCAGTGTCCTATCTTTTTGCCTTTTCATACTGTTCATGAGGTTCTGAAGGCAAGAATAGTGAAGTGGTTTGCATTCCCTTGTCCAGTGGACCACATTTTATCAGAACTCTCCACCACGTCTCGTCCATCTTGGGTGGTCCTACATGGCATGGCTCATAGTTTCATTGAGTTAGAAAAGGCTGTGGTCCCTGTGATTAGATTGGTTAGTTTTCTATGGTAGGTTAGCTGGTAAAGAATTTGTTTGCAATGAGGGAGACCTGGGTTTAATCCCTGGGTTGGGAAGATCCCCTGGAGAAGGGAACAGCTACCCACTCCAGTATTCTGGCCTGGAGAGTACCATGGATATAGGAGCCTGGCAGGCTATGGTTCATGGGGTCACAAAGAGTCAAATACCACTGAGGGACTTTCACTTTCACTGTGTCATACAGAGTATATTTTCTTTTTTAATTTGATTATAATTTTATATTAGAGTGTAGTGGCATTAGTTTCAGCATACAGCAAAGTGATTCAGTTATATCCATTTTTTTTAGATTCATTTCCCATATAGATTATTACAGAATATTGAGTAGGGTTAACTGTGCTATGTGTCAGGTCCATGTTGATCATCTACTTTTTATATTGTAGTATGTACATGTTAATCCCAAACTCCTAACTTATCCCTCCCCTGACATTTTCCCTTTGGTAACCATAAATTTGTTTTGTAGTCTGTGATACTCTTTCTGTTTTGTAAATATGTTCATTTGTAGCATTTTTTAAGATTCCACATATAAGTGATATCATATAATACTTGTTTTTCTCTGTCTGATTTACTTCACTTAATATCGTAACCTCAAGGACCATCTATGTTACTGCAAGTGGCATTATTTTATTCTTTTACATGTCTGAGTAATACTCCATTGTGTACGTGGACTGCATCTTCTTTATCCATTCCTCTGTTGATGGACATTTAGGTTGCTTCTAAGACTTGGCTAGTAAATAGTGCTGCTGTGAACACTGGGGTGTGTCATCTTTTTTGAATTATGATTTTCTCCAGGTATATTTCCAGGAATGGGATTGCTGGTCATATGGTAGTTGTATATTTAGTTTTTAAAGGAACCTCCATACTGTTCTCCATAATGGATTGGAAGAACCAATATCATCAAAATGATGATACTACTCAAGGCACTCTTCAGATTCAATGTGATCCCTATTAATTAAGATAGTGTGGTGTTAAAGTTAGAAAAATAGATCAACAGAAGATAATAGAATACAGAAATAGATCTATATGTATGTGGACAAAAAAGTGCCAAGACAATTCAGCTGATAAAGGATAATCACGTCAACAAATAGAGCTGGAACGATTGGTTGTTCTATACATATAATATGAACTTTATGTATCATATTATATAATTTAAATATGAGCATTTTATTTTATGCCATTTATAAGTCAATAAAGATATTCATAAATAGCTGGAAAGTATAATAAGGGGGCATAAAGAGTACATAACAAATAGAAAAATTGAATTAATTCATTACATCGTGTGTTATTAAGGCCTGAGGTATATCTGGCTTCTGCTCTAGCACAAAATAATAATGTATCCTAGATTACAAGTGTAGAATTAGGTAAATAATGTTTCTAAGTTCTGATCTTGGCAAGTTTGAAAAGTACAATTTAAACTAAGGTATATCTTTTCACTGTTATAATCAAATTAGGAACATTTGCACATTTAACATAAAACAAAGTTACTTCCAACATCAAAACCATATAGAGTCACACTTCCTAACATCCTCCTTACCATTTGGATATTCGATCCGAGGTCAAACTTTTATCTTGAAAGTAAAATAACATTCTAGGGGTCTTTGTATGTAATATTTCTTTCCATCATAACTTTTCAATGGGATTTTGTGGTCATTCATAGACTGTTTAACTTAAAATTCCCAACCTTCTGTACATTATCTAAGAGACATTATTCAAGGTCTCTAAGCCCAAGCTTGCCCAGTCTTGTGTGTGTTATTGTCAAGTGTCTAACTTGCTTCTGACATGGTTACCTTCAGCCTGGCCACATAACCTCGCTGACTCAGTCTTTCCTCACTGTAGCTTCTCTAGCACTGCTGCAGGAAACATCGATAGCTTCCAATGTAGATCACTAAGATATGGGTCTTTGTTTAATGAAGATGTGGAATAGAGATAACCTGGAATAGTCTTCCATGCTGACACTAATTCAAGCCTGTAACTTGGTTTGATGCCCACTGTGTCATTAAAAGAGATTTAAAAGAGTGGCTGATGTTTTGTGAATGGGTTTTGGGCTATAATTTTATCATGACCCTGTTAGATTTCCTTTAGGACACAGCAGAGGAACAGCTATTTGATTAAAACTGAAGTTCTTATTTGTTGAGTAAAGAAATAATCATCTACCAAAGCTTTAACCATTCTGGTATTAATATTACCTACCACATCATAGTATATTATCCAATACTATTTTAGAAATTATTCCTTTCATTTTTTAAGCTTGAGAGGAATATTTGGAATCAGCTGAATTTCCTCTGCCTTCAAATTCTTCTAAATATATTCTTCTGGTTTAATTAGTTCCTACTCTTTCTTGCATCTTCCACTTCAGTTGAAAGACTGTGTAACTCAGTGTTAAACACAGAGACCTGAGTCAGGCTGCTGGTGCTCAGATAGTTGCTCTTCCAGCTGCTGCTGCTGCTAAGTCGCTTCAGTCGTGTCCGACTCTGTGCGACCCCATAGACAGCAGCCCACCAGGCTCCTCTGTCCATGGGATTCTCCAGGCAAGAACACTGGAGTGGGTTGCCATTTCCTCCTCCAAAGCATGAAAGTGAAAATTCAAAGTGAAGTCGCTCAGTCGTGTCCAACTCTTAGCGACCCCATGGACTGCAGCCTACCAGGCTCCTCCGTCCATGGGATTTTTCCAGGCAAGAGTATTGGAGTGGGGTGCCATTGCCTTCTCCAAGGGTACTGGAGTGGGGTGCCATTGCTCTTCCAGCTACAAAACCATAACTCTTATCAGGGTACTGAACCTCTTCCTGCCTCAGTATTTTATATGTAAAATTTAGTAGTAAATGTATAAATCAGATGTTGTTGGAAGAATATGTAAAGCACTTTGATTGAGGCCTGGTTCACAGAAGCATGAATAAATTTGGGGAAAGAACAGGTATTGGTTTTATTTATTTAAAATAAAATTATAGAAGTACCCACATGAAATAGAGATGAACCAGAGTTTATTGCATATGTGATTGTATGTGTATGTATGTATAATTGTTGTTTAGTCGCCAAGTTGTGTCTGACTCTTTGCGACCCTATGGTCTGTAGCCCACTAGACTCCTCTCTCCATGGGATTTCCCAGGCAAGCATACTGGAATATGTTGTCATTTCCTTCTCCAGGGCATCTTCCCAAACCAGGGATTGAAGCTATGTCTTCTCCTTGGCAGGCGGATTCTTCCACTGAGCCACATTGGAAGCTTGTGTGTATAATACATATATTTAAACATACATGTATATCTGTATGGGCTTCCCAGGTGGTGCTAATGGTAAAAAAAACCCACCTACCAATACATATACGGACACACATAACATACATGTGAAATTTGAAGTATATAGTCTGCTACTCAAGCTAGTCTATTTTATTTGATTTCAAAACAAATGAAATTCACAAAATGGTCCAATAGAATAACAGTGCTTTTATCAGTGTCCTTATATCTCAATATTCTCAGACATCAATTCATAGCTTGAAACACAAACCTTGATGAGTTTATTGGATGTTTTCCTTTGTCTCTTGTGCTTTTTCTTTGTAGTTAGTGTAATCATGAATTTAATGCAATGGCCCTATCTCTAAGTTTCTGGCTCCCACATTTTCTCTCTCAGTAATATAAGTTTTAAGGCCTGATATCAATGCATATCTATTTGTTAGTTGAGAGTTTCATTTTGTCAGAAGATTTTGTGTCTTTGGTGATTTTTTTTTTTTTTTTTTTGCTTCTGGACAATTTCTTCTATTACTTCAGTACTTTATCTTCTGAGTGTGATACACTTGTGATACTGATGAGAATTATGAATCTTAAGCAAGAATGTACATACTCCACTACCACATGAAATGCAAGTTAATTTTTTTATAATAATCAGGCTGTAGGCATTTCAGATGTCATATCTAATGCCATCTCCAGGTATCTTAGGTAGGTGATAGATGGAAGGGTTAAGAACACACACATTATGAGACTGAATTAAGTGCTTGGCTAAATATGTCAAAAAGTCTTATCAGAAGTGTAACGTCTGTGTGAACAGAAGCACTTCATTGTTTCTCAGTGTAGCTGCCTCTGACACTTATGAGAAAAATACCTCACCAGACATGGAAAGCTCAATTCTTACTAGTCCTTTCTGCATGTGGCATCACATCTGGAAGATTTTTACATTAAGAAGATATGTGAATCTGTTTAGAGAATGTTTACAAATACCAAGTTGTAGTTATTTAAAAAATTATCATTAAGATCTCATTCAGAGACATAAGTAAAAGGCAGAGCTGGCAGCTATATATCCCTGGAATTTTTTTGCTGCTGATGTTTGCAGACTTTTCAATATCAGAAGACCCATTTCCTTGTAATGGTAGTCAAAATAGTCACCTGAAACTCCACAATATGTTATGGTTCTAAAAGAATAAATATTTTATAGAAATAAAAACATCATTTTAAATGACCATTGACTTGAGACAGTCTAGCAATGTTTATGTTGTGATTGAAACCAAAGATCCATGATACATTAGCAGAGTTTTTATAAGCAGTTCTCTTGTGCAGTTTAATTTATTGCTAATAATATCTGTTTATAAACTTTTGAAAGGTACTTCAAATAGGTGGTCTCAGGACAATGTCTTTTCATTTCCTGGGAATGCAACTTTAAAAAATTAATGTTTTAATTGATACTCATTGAAATTCATAGAGGAGCTTATTGGGCATTTTTAAAGCTTGTGATGGTTAGAAATACTGCAGTTCCAAGCTATCAGCTATAATATACTACTTCTTGCCATTTTTTCTGAAATTACTCCTTTGAAGTAGTTTTATGGGGTTTGATAAAACTATATTCTCATTCTCTCTCTCTCTCTCTCTCTCTATATATATATATATATATGTGTGTGTGTGTGTGTATGTATGTATATACATACATACACACATATACATACACATGGAATCTATCCATTCTATGTATGGTTATTTGTATACATAACTTTTTCTCAAGACTAATTTATTTGGGAGAATATGTGTGTGTGTATCTGTATACACATCTATTTTCCTAACATCTATTATTTCCATATTCCAATACCATTTCCTCAAATTTCTGTCTGACTAATGAAGTTAAGTTTCTGCCTTTTGATGTTTATATATGTTGCATTCTGTATTTTACACATAATTTCTTTTCTAAATGTAGTGAATCAGCGAATGAAATCTCAAGTTTTCTAACAGTTATATGGAAATATAGCTGTCTTGGAAAGTTGAATGTTAAAAATCACTGAGAATTTGTAGTTGAATTGACCTAAGCAGAGAGAAATCTGACCCACAAAGAACACTTTACATGACTAAGAGGTTGTTTTATCATTCCAGCTAGAATTAGTAATATTTTCCCCTATCACGATTTCTTTTGCCCAAAGGAATATCCCTAAAATTTCACTTGGTAATGGGATCATAGCAGGGAGTAACTTAACAATTGGGAAAATAAGTTAGTTAGCCTTAGAGGCGTTCTCATATTTATTACATCATTATGTACCAAGAGGTTTTATGACATATTATTTAAATACATATTGCCAGCCTGGAGGTTTAAACAGTGGATAGTCTATAATGAGATATTATATATTCAACTTTTCTGTTTCCTCCTGACATTAGTATATGCCTATCAGAAAGACTAGAAAGTGATGTAGCAGATAACATTTCTTTATTATAAAAAAGAAATCTGTTCTTGAAATACTGATGGCATCTTAAAAAAAGTTAGAAAACTCACCAAATATTGCTTTTTGCAGTTAAAAGTTGTGTTGGTTTTTCTGCTAAAAGGAGGATTTTTCATTTTGATATATTTTCCCTTGTTGTAGTTGACATTTCAACAGTGTTTCATATCTATTAATTTTCTATAAGATGTAGTTCAGAAGTGGCCATATTTTATATAAGTGTTAGTGCCATCCCAACTTCTCAATGACCTGGAGTTCTGGCAAAGATACTGCTCTATTTGGGAATAAGGATGCTTGAAACCTAATTAGAAAGATATATTTTTATTCTCTCCACGCCCCTCCCTACTTCTCTTTCACATTTTTGAATGGGCCATACTATCATCATTCATTTTGAACTATGCAAAAAAGACCTCAGGATTTGCATAGTGCTGGTCCTCTTGAGCATTGGAAACCCCACTTGTATCTCACAGTATCAATTAGCCATGAATTTTTAAGCACAAATACAGTTTTTAAGATCAGATGAGCCAATAACAATATTAAAGGAAAAACATCTTTTTTGCCTTCCATGTTTTTCTGTTTCAGTACATTTGTGACAGGATCACTTCTTTCTTTGCAACAAATTCTGGAAATGAGTTTTATGTATAGAACCAGTCTCAACCAACTTCTAGGCTTCCAGGTTAAGCTG
The DNA here is from genome assembly GCF_029407905.1 of Bubalus kerabau. Classification (NCBI taxonomy): domain Eukaryota; kingdom Metazoa; phylum Chordata; class Mammalia; order Artiodactyla; family Bovidae; genus Bubalus; species Bubalus kerabau. Next base: position 146,236,220 of record NC_073624.1, on the reverse strand, counting down.
TACCTGTTCCTACTTGTATCACAGAGGCTATATGACGAATAATAATGGATTATACACATTGTGTTAGCAATCTGAACATTCCATATACTTTCTCATTCCATTTAACTTTATTTAAACCTCTCATTTCCCCTGGGAAATAGAAATTTCTTTTTCCACTTTAGAGATGAGGGAACTAAGGTCTAATTTTCAGCGGAGAGAAAACTAATCCTCTGCTTTGCCCAGAGAAACACATGTTCCCCAATTAGCAGGACCCAGGTTTGCCAGATCCCAAAGAGTCCCAGCCTTGCTTGATCTCCTTTCCAGCCACAATGCCAAGGAGGTGGAAATCAACCATACGTGTACCTGCACTTCCCTTTAAGGGAAGAACAGATAATATGTCCAACATTACATAGAAAGCTCTTTAATGTACTCTGGAAGGAAAGAAATCCCTTAAAATATCTCTGGCATTTTTTTCAATGACATTGAGGTATCATAACATTTTGGGATAAAAACTAGTCAATTTCTTTAGGTGCCATAGGCCCTTCAATGGTTGTATATGTTGTGGTTAGTAAATAGCCAAATGTATTTTTTATTTTATTTTTTTTTGCTTCAGTTCAAAATAAAATCACTTCAGTGAAGAAATGCCATAATGGAACAATCAGTGTACATTAATAATGAATAAATACTGAAAGGAATTTTAAAAAAGTACAGAAGGAAATACCAAATTTAAAAGTAGCATTTCCTGTTTGTTGGTGATAGTAATAAGAACTTATTCTTTCCTTATTGCTCTCAATGTTCATTGTGCTTTGCCTCTTTGTGATCCTTTGAAATTCATACTTGTAGATTATGGAATGTTATTGCTTTATAGAATAAGCAAATGATGACCTGTGGTGCCCAGTCCACCTGTTTTTCTATGTATCACAACCTGAGAATGGTTCTAATATATTTTTAAATGGTTGAAAAACATCTAAAGAGTAATATTTTGTGACATAAAAATTATATGAAATTCAAAGTTCAGTACCATCATGAAATAAAGTTTGATTACAATGCAACCTATACCCAAGTCCCACCTACAATCTATTTCTAGAGACACTGATGAACCCTCACAGTTTCATTCAACATGTGACTATGCACATATCTGCACACTTTCACCTGAACATGTATTTTCACATACAGACACACATGCACACCTCGTGTTCCCTCTTTTGGAAGAATGTTTTGTAAAGCCTTTTAAAAAGAAAAGAAAGAAAGAAAGCCTTTTAAGACCCTTTTCTAGAAAAATTTTCCTTTGTATAATATTCATTGGCCTTGTCCTTTAATCCACTACAACTTCTTGCTTTCTTCATTCTTCTATTTTTTATTTTCAATTTCCCCAAATTTTAAAACAATGGTAAAGAAATGCAGATATGTAGAATGTTTGCCTTCTCTGTGTCCTTTCCACAGTTTGTCTTCCTTATATGTGAACTCTGCATTGCAAAGTCAACCAACTGCTGATGAAAAATATTTTTAAAAATCCAGAACGTTCCAGAAAGCAAAATTTGAATTTGTTGTATGCTAGAAACTATTTATATAACATTTTCATTGTATTAGATATTATAAGTAATCTGGAGATAAATTAAAATATACAGGAGGGTATTTTAAATGTACAGGAGGGCGTGTGTAGGTTATTAACAAATACTAAATGATTTTATATAGGGAACTTGAGCATCCTCAGATTTTGGTATTTGCTGAGACCCTGGAACCAGTACCCTGTGGATACTGAGAGATCACTGTTTTGTGTTTCTGAAACTAGGTCATGAATATTGGTAATATGTAAAACCCCAGTACTTCTCAGTTTTTCTCTTTCTCATATAGTCTGTTGCAGTCTCCTTGTTGGTTGTCTCACTACCTTTTGACAACAGCAGTTATGGTCTTATTAGTTGACTCCACTTGTTATTTATGATTTTGAAACTTATCAAACTCCTTGTAAGGAAGTAAGGTGTCATTCATTATCATTTATATGTCTAAGAGTTTGAGCTGTCTAAATTTATTCAAGCTGCTCCAAGGACACTTGGACCTTGGGAAGACTAGCCACAGTAATTTATTAATAATATGATCTAACTCATGTCACATCTTTAAATTTTCTTTCCCTATGATACTAATGGCAAGTGAGTTTAGCAAATAACTGGAACCATTATTCTAAAAGTCCATTTAAATCCCATTCAGTAAAAGTGATTATGAAATGGTAAAAATACTTGAAATGGACCCTATACAAGGCAATTTCTCATGGACTAATTCTTTCCTTTGAGTCCCCAGTTTTTGAGAGGACTTTCTGTGATAGTTGTCTAAGCCAAAAAATGGGGGGAAAAAGCCTTTAAAAGGGGATTTTTTCCCCCAGTAACAATTGATTTACTGCTGTGTGCCAAGCACTCTTCTAAATATTAAAGGATACCACAAAATAGGCATTTAGCTCCTGCTCTTATAAAGCTTTCATCTTAGAAAATGGAGGTAGACAGTAAAGTAAGAAGATAAGTGAGCAAGCAAGCTTCTGGTAGGATGGGAGATCAGGTAGGGTAGGTGATAGGAAGTAACTGTTAATAGGTTATTCTAGATAGTTTCAAGGAGCGCCTCCTTGAGGAGGTGACATCTGCTGTGAGACCTTACTGATGAGAAGCAGCTAGTCGTGGGGCACTTAGGAGAAGAAAGCACATTTCAGGGAGAAGGAACTACCCATGCAAAACTTGTAGAGGATGAGTCCAAACATGGTAAGTTTGGCTATCATGAGAGCAGATGGATAACGATGAAGGAAGTAGGTACGGGAGATACTTAGGTTTTAGTATGGGAAACTCTTGGTTGGTTTTTGATCAGAGGGATGACATGGTTTGATGATACCCATGGAAATGCTGTTTTATCTTCATACAGATGTATAAGAGACACTCCTTCAACTCTGCTGCCTTGTAAGCTCTGCTCCATTCTGGGCCTTTCTACAAGAGATAAGATCAAAAAGCAGTTGTGGGAATCTTCTTTTAAATCCCATAAGTATTTTTGTTTGTTTTATTCTACTCATTTTTTTCCTTAGCATATTTTACCCCCTGAACAGCTACTTACTTTATGTTTGACAAAAATCTCTCTTCCTTACCCCTTCCAACCTGAACAAAATTAAAAACTCTAACACATTTAGGAAAGTTATCCTTCAGACCCTTTAGCATAATTGGCCTCAATTTAATTTTTTCCAACTTCCACTAGTCATACAATATGTGAAATCTCCGAAGTATGAAATGCAGAGTTGAGAGATGGAGAGAAACCAAGTACTGAGGATGCCATTTGAATCTGTGGAACCAAACTGAAAGAAATGACCGAGATTTTATGGAAGACAAACCAATAAATCCCTTTATTAATTTCAGCAAGTTTGAGTTAGTTTTTTTTGTCATAAAACAAATCACAATAACTGAGATAAAAAATTGTGAAAGAATATAAACTGCTGTGTCCTATATGTAGGTTTTCTGGATGGCTCAGTGGTAAAGAATCTACCTGCCAAACAGGAGACATAGGTTGGATCCCTGGGTCCAGAAGATCCCCTGGAGAAGGAAATAGCAACCCATTCCAGTAATCTTGCCTGAGAAATCTCATGGACAGTGGGGCCTGGTGGGCTAAACACCATGGGGACAAAAAAAGTATCAGACATGACTTAGCAATTCAGTTCAGTTCAGTTCAATTCAGTCACTCAGTCATGTCTGACTCTTTGAGACCCCATGAATCGCAGCACGCCAGGCCTCCCTGTCTATCACCAACTCCTGGAGCTCACCCAAACTCATGTCCATCAAGTAGGTGATGCCATCCAGCCATCTCATCCTCTGTCGTCCCCTTCTCCTCCTGTCCCCAATCCCTCCCAGCACCAGGGTCTTTTCCAATGAGTCAACTCTTTGCATGAGGTGGCCAAAGGATTGGAGTTTCAGCTTCAGCATTAGTCATTCCAATAAACACCCAGGACTGATCTCCTTTAGGATGGACTGGTTGGATCTCCTTGCAGTCCAAGGGACTGTCAAGAGTCTTCTCCAACACCACAGTTCAAAAGCATCAATTCTTCAGCGCTCAGCTTTCTTCACAGTCCAACTCTCACATCCATATATGACCACTGGTAAAACCATAGCCTTGACTAGATGGACCTTTAAATAGCAGCAAATATCCTACATGCAGATTAAAAGATTTTTGAGATTAAAGTTTCATAAAATTGTAAAAATTCAGACTTGGGAGAGATTTTGTACTTTCCATGATTTACAGTTAGGTGAGTGAAGAATCAGTGAGGTCGAGTAATTTTCATAACATCTTAGAAACAGCCAAGGTGAGCAGGAGAATCTGGTATCATGGCTTCTAGTTCTGTGCTGCTTCCAGTACTCCATGCTTTAATTTTGGTTAAAAGATAAATCTGTGGATATATAGAAGTTGTTCTTGGTCTGGGTCTCCCCCAACTTTGGCCTCATTTGTGGTGGCCAAACTATAAAACACAATTCTTGTAAGAATGTCTTATTTTAAGCTCTTCCTGTCTTCCATCTGAATATTTCATTTAGAAAGTTTTCATTTTTACACGTACCAAACATAATAATTCAAATCAATAGTTTGCAAAACATGATAGAAAATAGCCATGATATATTAAAAACATGATAGCCATGATAGAAAATCTATGAACTACATCTAGATTATTGCTTTTTTTTTCACTTTTTTAAAATAAATGCCAACAGAGATTATAAAATAAAGTTTTTAGAATTGTCACAACAAATTTAATCCTATATAATTACTGATAAATTACATTTCATTTTTTAAAAATTTCTGTATGTGGTTAATCAGATAAACTTTAGTTATAAGAAGCAAGGGAATGCTTTGTAACATGTGCCCTGATTCTGATATTGTTCATATAATATCATTCTAAGTTTTTGAGAATACAAATTCAGTTCTTGTTTTACTTTTTTTTTTTAATTTTATTTTATTTTTAAACTTTACAATATTGTATTAGTTTTGTCAAATATCGAAATGAATCCGCCACGAGTATACATGTGTTCCCCATCCTGAACCCTCCTCCCTCCTCCCTCCCCATACCATCCCTCTGGGTCATCCCAGTGCACCAGCCCCAAGCATCCAGTATCATGCATCGAACCTGGACTGGCGACTCATTTCATATATGATATTATACGTATTTCAATGCCATTCTCCCAAATCATCCCACCCTCTCCCTCTCCCACAGAGTCCAAAAGACTGTTCTATACATCAGTGTCTCTTTTGCTGTCTTGTATACAGGGTTATTGTTACCATCTTTCTAAATTCCATATATATGCATTAGTATACTGTATTGGTGTTTTTCTTTCTGGCTTACTTCACTCTGTATAATAGTTCTTGTTTTAGAATGATTTATCAGTCACGCAAGCTGTTTTATGTTTATGATGAACAGGAATCGGCTTAGAAACGACATCAGGAGACCTGAGATTTAGATCTGATTCACGACGTAACCTTGACTCTTAGCTGCCTCATCTCACTGACACATTCAGAGATGATCTTTCCGGCGTTCACATTCTATTTTCAGCATTAAGAGCACAATGAGCCTCCAGAATTGGGCTTATGTGTTTTTCAGTTTATTTCAGACTTCCAAGGAATGTTTATAGATAACATTCCTGAAGAAGAAAAATCTTCTTAATTTATCTCCTACAAATTTTTATCTGAAAAGTTTAATAATCTCATTGTATTTTGTAACTCTTTTGAAAGTTTAGGGAGATTGTGTGTTTTTGGCATTCATTACAAGAAAGCCACTAAATGCTAATTAATTGGGGAACAAAAACTACTGAAAAAGAAAGCACTACGACTATTATACAAATGAATCATTTTTTTTTTTTGCCATGTGCTTTATAATTAAAACAAAACCCAGAAGAGAAGCAAGAACAATAGTATTAATAACATATTTTCATGTTTTTCATTCTGAGAATGACTAAGTCTCTATTTATCCCACATTATAATTTTGGGGGTACTTTCAACTTAGAACATAGTTTCTCAGTCTTGATACTATTGACTTTGGGGCCAGATAACTCTTTGCTGTGGGGGAATATTCTATGCGTTGCAGGACATTTAGCAGCATCCTTGGCCTCTATCCACTAGATGCCAGTAGCATCATCCTCCTTCTATCATGACAATTTAAATAAGCCAAATATTCCTGGTAAAACTGCCTCCCCAACCCCGACTGAGAAGTATAAAACTGGGGCAAAATCAGAGACAGAGGTCAATTTATTTTATGGCAAATCATTAACACAGTTGTTTTTAGGAGCTATGCCTTATACCTCCAGTTCTCCAAATTAACTTTGCCATTGAACAAAGCTCCACCATTTTTTTTTTTCTTTTTTTGGTGTATGTTGGATCACTATGTATGTTTTATTGTTATCCTTTATTTAAAAATGTCGCCTTCTCCTAGCTACCCTATCTTTGTCATATAGCGAGGATTTTGACTGATTATCATTGCCCTTGAGGGTATTCTAAATCCCATTGCCTACCCCACATTCCCTGTCTTTGTTCAAAGCAGCATAAAATGTAAAAGGATTGCTTTTGTTTACATCAGGCTGTCATTCTAGCTTTCATATAGTGCGACGATTCAGCAGTTCCCTCAAACTTGAATGAGTTGCGCTTGAAAGAAAAAAATACACTCTCATAGTATTATGCTTATTAAAAGTATTAAAGCTTTGATTGAGCATTCCCATGGTGATGGCTTCCCCAGCACATTTCTGCATTCAAGCAAATATATTTGCCTGTCAAATATTAAATATGGAAAAGATCTGCAGTGTCATTTGGTTCACTTTGCTCCCGCTGAAGCATTGCTTCTCCATAATGCATGCTGGCCTACCGTTCCCAGTCCAATTTAAACTCTAAGTAATGACTGTGCATTTCCACTTCCTTTGGGAAAGTGTTACAAAGTTTAATTTACTATTTCCTAACCACTTGTAATAGTATTGATAGTTAATGTTCTAGAATTTTGATAGTGGAATTTTCTGCTAATCTATGTTTCTCTCTGAGAGGTGAAAATTTTAACATCAGCAGGTTTTTTATACATATCAGCCTTATTTCCTAAGATTATGAAATGCATCTAAAGTTTTGCCATTTCTAGTCAACCATAATCTTTTCCTCCACACAGTTGTTTGAAAAGATTTGAAAGCCTTATGCTTGATGGTAACTTACACTTCAAAGAATTGTGCTTCAACTACCTTACTTTTTTACAAGGTCACTTTGCAAGTAAGCAGGCCAGCAACAGCTTTGTCTGATACATGAGTACTTGGGGGCTTATCAGCATTAAATAACTTCTAAATCAGTGATATTTACATAGCTCTTTAAGAATTGGAGATGATTGACCTACACTCCTAATCTCATTTGCTCCACAGCTCTATGAAGAAAGCAAGAGAGGTATTAGTATGCCCCCATTTTTCAGAAAAGGCAAAGAAAATTGAGGCACGGAAGTGAGAAGTGACAGAGCAAGTGAATGATGACATCAATTTAGATCTTTGGCCTTGTATTTCGATGTATTCTTTTATTTTGCATTCCTCTGTCTTATGTTGTGCTGTGCTTAGTCGTTCAGTCGTGTCGGACTCTTTGTAACTCTATGGACTGTAGCCCACCAGGATCCTCTGTCCATGGGGATTCTCCAGGCAAGAGTACTGGAGTGGGTTGCCATACCCTCCTCCAGGGGATCTTCCCAAGCCAGGGATCAAACCCAGGTCTCCCATATTGCAGGCAAATTGTTTACCATCTGAGCCACCAGGGACTTGCATAATGATTTGCCTCTTTCTTTTATTATTGAAAAGGCTTCACCATGCGGATGCTGGAAAATGAGAATTTCACCTGGATTCATAGATAGCAACATTCAATGATTTAGCAAAATAATCTCCTGAGAAAATAATATACTCAACTCGATTTGTTGTTTGCATACAAATTATTTAGTATTTGATTTGTTTTTGTACACTTTTCTTCTTTCCCATTCCCCCCTTCTATCCATATTTTATTCTGTGACCATACAGAGCCTCACTTTTTAGGAAATAGCCTCGGTATTTCTTCTGTATTAATTTTTACTTAATAACATTTATTTTTTTGCTTTAAATTCATATACATGTGCATTGTATTGTTTTTTAGTCACTAAGTTGCTTCCAACTATTGGCAAACATTCAAACTTATTTAGAACATTGGGCTGCCTAGTTAAATGAAATTACAGCACATTATGTCCTTATTTATCTTTTAGTAGCTGAAAATGATAAAACTCTACAAGAGTACTACAAGAGCCTGAGGTGATCGAGAAGGAATGTAGTAACCAACTGCTTTATTTAAGCCAGGGCACCAGTAGCAATCTTTTCTTTTGACTATGATTTTTTAGATACATTTATTTTCAAACCACCTATCTCAATCTGAGGGAAATCCCAATCTGAGTTTTGTAAAGGTCAGTGAAGCTTTGTTAGATTTCCTTTTCTAGAATATATATTCCTATTTGGAGAATAATGATTGGTTTGCAATTTGGATTCCCAGGCATTTGCTGTGAATTTGTTGGCATTTAGAGCTGCTAAGATCAGATCCAAGTGAGTTGAAGCTGGGTGTGTGTGTGTGTGTGTATGTGTATGTGTGTGTGTGTGCTCAGTCATGTCCTACTCTTTGGACCCCACATGGACTGTAGCCCGCCTGACTCCTCTGTCCGTGGAATTTACCAGGCAAGAATACTGGAGCAGGTTGCTGTTCTTACTCCAGGGGAATCTTTCTGACCCAGTGATCAAACCTGTGTTTCTTGGGTCTCCTGGATTGGCAGGGGGATTCTTTACCACTGTTCCACCTGGGAAGCCTGAGCTGAAGCAGAGCAGTTCTCTAATGGTGACTTCAGCATATAGGTGGTGAAATGAGACAGGATAACATGCTGTTGCTCCCCAAGGCCTCATATGGGGGAAACTGTTTCTCTTATAGACAAGTGGTAATTTTTTCTAAAAATCACTCAAACATAACATCTGACATATCAATCAATCAATATATATCCAATATATATCCACCCTAGTAGTGGTGAAAATCATTTCATCAATTAAGTTGCACTGAGTTTATGTTGGCCACCTCATGTGAAGAGTTGACTCATTGGAAAAGACTCTGATGCTGGGAGGGATTGGGGGCAGGAGGAGAAGGGGACAACAGAGGATGAGATGGCTGGATGGCATCACCGACTCGATGGACGTGAGTCTGAGTGAACTCCGGGAGTTGGTGATGGACAGGGAGGCCTGGCGTGCTGCGATTCATGGTGTTGCAAAGAGTCGGACACGACTGAGCAACTGAACTGAACTGAACTGAACTGAGTTTATGTAGACACTGAAGATAACTTCTGTGTCATAGACATGGCTTATGTTACATATTATCCCTGCCCCTGAGAATATGAAATTTATTTTCAAAGATTAGGGATGGGAATAAAAATCCTTCAGTGTTTTCCTGCTTTATCTCTTTAGTTGCCTTTCATCACTCCCTCTGCCTTATCATTTGCTTTGTGGCTATGATAAATTGCTTGTACTTCTTTGCACAGCAAGCTTTTCTCACCTTAGTTTCCTTTCTTCAGGCCATGTATCCATCAGTCTGGAAGAGTTTCTATTCCCATCCTATCTCCCACCTTGTCCAGGTAACTCCTAAGCATCCTTTCTTACTTAGTCTTCCGTGACTCTTCATTTCTGTTCATACACTATATTGGATACATGAGTCAAAACCACTATACTTACTGCTAGGTCAGATTGTGTCATTCCTTAGCTCAAATGCTTCAATAGTTCCCCATGGCACTCAAGGGAAAAGCCAGAGTCCTCACAAAGACCTAGAAGTTGCTGACAATCTCTAACCCATCACCACCATCTCTTATGCTATTTCTTACAACTCACTACTAGATTTAGTTCATTTTTGCTACATTGCTTTAGGATTTTTGTACTTGCTCTTCTTTTTTTTTTTTCTTTCTTTTGGTCTGGATCAGTCTTGTACAAAAGTGTGGCTTTCTCCTTAATTTCCTTCAAGATATACATACACACACACAAACATACACATGCTATGCTATGCTAAGTCACTTCAGTCGTGTCTAACTCTTCATGACCCCATGGACCGAAGCCCTCCAGGCTCCTCTGTTCATAGGATTCTCCAGGCAAGTATACTAGAATGTGTTGCCATTTCCTTCTCCAATATATACATATATATATACATATATACATAAACATACTTATGGGCTTCCCTGGTGTGGCTCAGATGGTAAAGAATCTGCCCTCAATGCAGGAGACCTTGGTTTAATCCCTGGGTCAAGAAGATCCACTGGAGAAGGGAATGGCATCCCACTCCAGTACTCTTCCCATCAGTTCAGTTCAGTCGCTCAGCTATGTCTGATTCTTTGTGACTCCGTGGACTGCAGCACTCCAGGTTTCCCTGTCCATCACCAACTCCTGGAGCCTGCTCAAACTCGTTATATATATATATATATATATATATATATATATATATATATATAATATACACACACATACACATACACATGTATATTTGATGCCATATATATATACACATATATATTTAATGCCATATATTACATATGTATTTGATGCCATATATATATACATATATATTTGACACTATATATATATATTTGAATCTCCCCTTGTAAAACACAGACACTATGAGTTCATTCTTTGTTTTGTTCCTTTCTGTATTGCTAATGCCTCCTGTAGGAGTGCCTGTGCCAGAGAGGTTGTTCAACTAGTATTTATTGTCAGTTCAGTTCAGTCACTCAGTCATGTCCAACTCTTTGCGACCCTGTGAATTGCAGCATGCCAGGCCTCCCTGTTCATCACCAACTCCTGGAATTGACTCAAACTCCATGTCCATTGAGTCGGTGATGCCATCCAGCCATCTCATTCTCTGTCATCCCCTTCTCCTCCTGCCCCCAATCCCTCCCAGCATCAGAGTCTTTTCCAATGAGTCAACTCTTCACATGAGGTGCCCGAAGTATTGGAGTTTCAGCATCAACATCAGTCCTTCCAATGAACACCCAGGACTGATCTCCTTTAGGATGGACTGGTTGCATCTCCTTGCAGTCCAAGGGACTCTCACGAGTCTTCTCCAACACCACAATTCAAAAGCATCAATTCTTCGGCCCTCAGCTTTCTTCACAGTCCAAATTTCACATCCTTACATGACCACTGGAAAAACCATAGCCTTGACTAGATGGACCTTTGTTGGCAAAGTAATATCTCTGCTTTTCAGTATACTATCTAGGTTGGTCATAACTTTCCTTCCAAGGACTAAGCGTCTTTTAATTTCATGGCTGCAGTCACCATCTGCAGTGATTTTGGAGCCCAAAAAATAAAGTCTGACACTGTTTCCACTGTTTCCCCATCTATTTCCCATGAAGTGATGGGACCAGATGCCATAATCTTAGTTTTCTGAATATTGAGCTTTAAGCCAACTTTTTCACTCTCCTCTTTCACTTTCATCAAGAGGCTTTTGAGTTCCTCTTCACTTTCTGCCATAATAGCGGTGTCATCTGCATATCTGAGGTTATTGATATTTCTCTCGGCAATCTTGATTCCAGCTTGTTCTTCTTCCAGCCCAGCATTTCTCATGATGTACTCTGCATATAAGTTAAATAAGTAGGGTGACAGTATACAGCCTTGATGTACTCCTTTTCCTATTTGGAACCAGTCTGTTGTTCTATGTCCAGTTCTAACTGCTGCTTCCTGACCTGCATATAGGTTTCTCAAGAGGCAGGTCAGGTGGTCTGGTATTCCCATCTCTTTCAGAATTTTCCACAGTTTATTGTGATCCACACAATCAAATGCTTTGGCATAGTCAATAAAGCAGAAATATATGTTTTTCTGGAACTCTCTTGCTTTTTTGATGATCCAGTGGATGTTGGCAATTTGATCTCTGGTTCCTCTGCCTGGAACACATGTATACCTGTGGCGGATTCATTTTGATATTTGGCAAAACTAATACAATTATGTAAAGTTTAAAAATAAAATAAAATTAAAAAAAAAACCTGCTTGTAATACAGTGTTTCAGGTTTAAAAATAAAATAAAATGTAAAAAAATAAAATAAAATAAAATATATTCCGATTTAAAAAAAAAAAAACAAAAAAAAACCTGCTTGAACATCTGGAAGTACGTATTCTTGAAGCCTGGCTTGGAGAATTTTGAGCATTACTTTACTAGCATGTGAGATGAGTGCAATTGTGCAGTAGTTTGAGCATTCTTTGGCCTTGCCTTTCTTTGATATTGGAATGAAAACTGACCTTTTTCAGCCCTGTAGCCACTGCTGAGTTTTCTAATTTGCTGGCATATTGAGTGCAGCACTTTCACAGCATCATCTTCCAGGATCTGAAATAGCTCAACTGGAATTCCATCCCCTCCACTAGCTTTGTTCGTAGTGATGCTTTCTAAGGCCTGCTTGACTTCACATCCCACTATGTCTGGCTCTAGGTGAATGACCACACCATCGTGATTATCTTGGTCATGAAGATCTTCTTTTGTACAGTTCTTCTATGTATTCTTGCCACCTCTTTTTAATATCTTCTGCTTCTGTTTTTAGGTCCATAGCATTTCTGTCCTTTATCGAGCACATCTTTGCATGAAATGTTCCCTTGGTAGCTCTAATTTTCTTGAAGAGATCTCTAGTCTTTCCCATTCTGTTGTTTTCTTCTATTTCTTTGCATTGATTGCTGAAGAAGGCTTTCTTACCTTTCCTTGCTGTTCTTTGGAACTCTGCATTCAGATGCTTATATCTTTCCTTTTCTCCTTTGCTTTTCACTTCCCTTCTTTTCACAGCTATTTGTAAGGCCTCCTCAGACAGCCATTTTGCTTTTTTGCATTTCTTTTCCATGGGGATGGTCTTGATCCCTGTCTCCTGTGCAATATCATGAACCACTGTCTGTAGTTCATCAGGCACACTGTCTATCAGATCTAGTCCCTTAAGTCTATTTCTCACTTCCACTGTATAATCATAAGGGATTTGATTTAGGTCATACCTGAATGGTCTAGTGGTTTTCCCTACTTTCTTCAATTTCAGTCTGAATTTGGCAATAAGGAATTCATGATCTGAGCCACAGTCAGCTCCTGGTCTTGTTTTTGCTGACTGTATACAGCTTCTCCATCTTTGGCTGTAAAGAATATAATCAATTTGATTTCGGTGTTGACCATCTGGTGATGTCCATGTGTACAGTCTTCTCTTGTGTTGTTGGAAGAGAGTGTTTGTTATGACCAGTGCATTCTCTTGGCAAAACTCTATTAGCATTTGCCCTGCTTCATTCCGTACTCCAAGGGCAAATTTGCCTGTTACTCCAGGTGTTTCTTGACTTCCCACTTTTGCATTCCAGTCCCCTATAATGAAAAGGACATCTTTTTTGGGTGTTAGTTCTAAAAGATCTTGTAGGTCTTCATAGAACTGTTCAACTTCAGCTTCTTCAGCATTACTGGTTGAGGTATAGGCTTGGATTACTATGACATTGAATGGTTTGCCTTGGAAACAAACAGATCATTTTGTCATTTTTGAGATTGCATCCAAGTACTACATTTCAGACTCTTTTGTTGACCATGATGGCTACTCCATTTCTTCTAAGGGATTCCTGCCCACAGTATTAGATACAATGGTCATCTGAGTTAAATTCACCCATTCCAGTCCATTTTAGTTCTCTGATTCCTAGAATGTTGACATTCACTCTTGCCATCTCCTGTTTAACCACTTCCAATTTGCCTTGATTCATGGACTTGACTTTCCAGGTTCCTATGCAATATTGCTCTTTACAGCATTGGACCTTGCTTCTATCACCAGTCATATCCACAACTGGGTATTGTTTTTGCTTTGGCTCTATCCCTTCATTCTTTTTTTTTTTAATTTTATTTTATTTTTAAACTTTACATAACTGTATTAGTTTTGAGGATGGGGAACACATGTATACCTGTGGTGGATTCATTTTGATATCCCTTCATTCTTTCTGGAGTTATTTCTCCACTGATCTCCAATAGCATATTAGACCACAGCCTTGTCTAACTCAATGAAACTAAGCCATGCCGTGTGGGGCCACCCTAGATGGGAGGGTCATGGTGGAGAGGTCTGACAGAATGTGGTCCACTGGAGAAGGGAATGGCAAACCTCTTCAGTATTCTTGCCTTGAGAACCCCATGAACAGTATGAAAAGACAAAATGATAGGATACTCCCTGGGTCGGTATTTATTGTAAGAATGATCAGTTCTAGTATTTTTTATTTAGATTGTTTGTCCTTGGAGGCCAAACAGTGTGTCATTAATTTTTATATCACTGGCCTTTATAATATCATCAGGTTTATTTATTTAATAATTTTTAAATTTATTCAAAATATGTTTTAAACAACAACTTATTTTCCAGGTATCATTTAAGCCACTGGACTTAGAGGAGTTATCAAAATAATGTCACTTATCTGATACATGTTAATTATAGTTCTTAAAATCATTGAATATTGAAGGGACAGTTAGATGTGTCATGAGGAGGGCTGTGACCTTAAATAGTGAGAAGCTGGGCAAGAGTAGCCAGTCTAGTTTGGGAAATTAAATATATCCAGGGTTACAGATGAATGCTTGAAGAATTGTAGCTTTTCATTCATACAAACCAACATACCTAAGCTCTATGGGTGACGTACACTCTTCTATCTTCCTTCCTCCTTTGAATTGCTTTACTCTAGTTGATATATCATCACCTTACATTGATGGATATCATAATAGTTATATATTTCATCTCTTATTCACTTTAATGGTGTTCCAAGAACACTACTCACTATGCCTCAGTCTTTTTCTCATGAGGAAACTTTTCTCAGTTCCCAGTACCAAAAATAATTATGCTTTTGAGAAATTTGTTTGTTTTTATCTTATGTGTTATAAATATATAATTTGTGACTTCCCTTTTGCAATAGTGACTGAAAATCCTGAGCCAAAAATGTGACCTGACCCTGGGAAGTGAACAGCATTTAGTTGTTTGTGCATTGCGTATGAATCTCGGTCCAGCTTTAACTCTATTATTTTATATCATTTACTGTTTAGCCTATTTTCCCACTTAATTTTTAAGTGCTTATTTTTGTATGACCTCCTTAGTACTGTTTGGGAACAGGAAAGAGATGAAAAAAACCACCTATTTATAGAATAAAATAAATTCTTGTGAAGTTCCCTAGGCAAAGCTTGTCAAAGTGATCACATCCATTTCATGCCTACAATTACTGCTGACCAACTTTTCTCTCTCCAACCATCTGAACCCATCTCTGAACTAGGTTCCTATTTCAAACTCCCTATAGACACCTCCATTTTACCTTTCTGCAGATACCTTAAATTATTGAACATGTTCAATTTTGAACTCTTTCTTTCCACTCTCGTCTTGTACTTACGTCAGTGTGTTCTCTTTCAGATAATGAAATTACTAACCTCCAAATTACCCAAGCCAGTATCCTGAAAATCATTCATCTCCCGTTGCCTTGTTGGTGTATTACTAATATGTCCCATTCTTTGCATTCCTGACTACTACTGACTAAGTCCAGGGACCCATGATTTCTCACCTGAATTATTCGATGAATCTCTTGACACTCTCAGCTCTATCCTGCTCACCTCCTAGATACCCTTTGCAAAGCTGCCAGAATAATCTTTTTGAAACAAAGTATTGATTCTATCACTCCCTTACTTAAAAGCCTTTTAAATGAGTTTAAAAGGTCTATGGATAAATCCAGAATCTTTAGGAAGATATCTGAGAAACTTTTTGACCTCAGCCCTTAGTTTCTCCAGCCTCCTCTCTCGCCACTTGCTTCATCCTTCCTACCACATTCTTTGGTAAAATCATATTTGATGATACCTTTCACCATGCACTTGATAATCACCACTCTTCCTGATTCTTTGCTTATCCCCCACAAAACATACAAAATTAATACATACACATATACACACTCCTTTTTTGATCAGTTAGAGACTCTTAATTAAAGAAAGATCTACTCTCTGGGAAGGGTATTCTTTTTATTCAAGCAGGTAGCAATAAAGAAGTAGTGAACCACACACATGTCCAGTGAGCAGACTAAACTTCTCTAGGATTATAGACAGATCACCAGGTAGTCATGGCTTAAGACACAATATAAAAAAATTAACTTCTGAGAAGCCTTATGTGACCCTCCAGCCCAACTTTGATGTCTCTTCAGCATTGCTCCTTCTGCATTTCCTAGTTGTGATTCTTTGCACAATATAAGAACTGATATCATCTAAACAACTAGAAGGCAGAGAGTATATTTTTTACTATATTTCCCCTTCCTGGATATGGTCAGCTTTGAGTGTCTAATAAATGCAGTGAGGAATCTTTAATGAGACTATAAGTAAACATTGTATATAGGTTGGTAAAGACTTTCCAGATCTGGGTGATTATGTAATTGGAGAAGCATAGAGGAGAAAACTAGTAGATCGGGTAGCAAATGGGTGATCTCTGTGATAATTAGTTCTACAGGCTTTCCCCTACTCTTTACCCTTACTGTTCAGGGTACATTACTAATCACACGTGACTGGGGGAAACATATTTTGTTCTTGTTGTCATTAGTCTTTACAATCTCACATTGTTTTTTAAAGAAGACAGACCTTAATTTTGAGTGTGATGACATGTTGGATTGTATGATTTGGGTAGAAAGACCTGTGCAGAATGGATCTCAGGAATCTAGATTTCATATAGAAACTTTCAAGGTTCAAGCTAGATGGGACCTTAACTCAATTTCTACCTAAAATGTGGTTTGTGAACTAGTGCTGGTCAGTCCACAACAGTGACCCCACTTGATGGGAAGCACTTAGAAATTTTTGTAGCAGCTTAACAGAGTAATTTTATATCTGTCTAATCTAATAGAAACATTTAGGATTCTATGTTGTATATATTCATCTTTTTATTAATTCATACTTTGTCAAACATAGTTTGTATGTTTTTAAAGCATTGGTTCACAACAGATTGGAAAGTTATAAGAACTAGTTCTTTAGTACACAGAGGAGCACTCCTTTAATGCATATCTTTTCAATAAACCTTAACGAATCTGATTTACATAAGTTTCTGTGTATAGTCCTTGCAGATCCTTATGAAGCTCATATGTAAAAGCTCAGAAGGATTCTTGATGTGGCTAAAACCAGTCATTTATAGATAAGAGTACTAGAGAAGTGAAATCATCTATCCAAGATCCAGTAGAAAACCAGAACTCAACACTTACAAAACATTTTCCTTCATTCCTCTTGGTCTCTCTGTTTCTAAATACCCCATTAACACCACGTGATACCAGAATGGAGATTGGGTTTTTGCTTCCCAAACTTTGTGATGTCTTATACTGTGGTATGGAACTTTGGTGAGATTCACCTGCCCCACCCATCTTCTTAAGATACATATGCAATGCATTTATTATGACATTGTAGCAAAATTAAAGAGTGGGGACCAACCTGTGATGCTGGTATGACTATTAACTATTGATTCTAATATCTGTTTGTGATGTAGCTTACTTTAACTTTGTTGAAAGAATCACAATGCTTGACTGACCGTTTTGTTTATAGCAATGACCTTTAATCTGGAGCCTGGTGATACTACCGGGAAAATTTGCACATTGCCAACATATGCATTTTATTGTGTTTTTCTCTGAGTCTCACAACGATAGCTGGTTGCTATCAAAAAAGAAAAAAAAAAAAACAATGAGAAATGGTGTCTCTGAAGTTCGGAGTCTGATGTGAGAGAGACTCTGTAGAGTCACAAATGAAAGCATCCAGGCAGAAAGGGTATCTTTGGCTTTCTTGTCGTGCGTGATTGATGCTTTCCCTTTATCACCTCAGCTCGTGTGTCCTCATATTTTTTTTTCTCTTGCTGCCACAGTCATAATTAATGATTAAGGTACATAACTGGTATAACACCTGGCTATTAATTTCAAAAAGTAGATTGGAGTGCACAGCATGTGACCTCACAGATACTCAGAGCAAGTCTGTAGAGCTTCCTTAATTGCATAAAGCCAAATGCTTTCCCTCTCTCCAACCCAGCTACGATTCTGCCTACACCTCACCAAGTCAGTCTAACCTCTTTCTCTGTCATCTGACTTCTTTCTCTGTCACTGTTATCTTCCAGTCCATTTCACAAGCCAGGAGGAATAAGATAAATTAAATTGCAATTGTGTGTGTGTGTGTGTGTGTGTGTGTTTTAAAGGTGCTGAACTCAACTTGGATAAATCACCATTGTTTTTGTTAGCAGTAAGTAAATCTTCTCATTGTACCAGTTGCTTTTTACCATGATATAGACATGAGTGGTTTTATGTAAACAGTAACTCCAAAATCTTGTACCTGTCTTTGGTCCTTTTTTATTTTACATACAATTTGTGACCTCTGTTTTTTTAGATTCAAATATCTGGCTGGTTTGGCTTTTTTTTTTTTTTTTTCCTTCTCTAGATATTACTTCCTGGATATTTCAGGTCCATAAGCACAGGGATTTAAGTCTCATTTTCATATTAAGCCCAGGTGCCTCAGCGGGTAAAGTATCCTCCCACAGTGAAGGAGACACAGGAGATGCAGATTCAATCCCTGGGTTGGGAAGATCCCCTGGAGGAGGGCATGGCAACCCACACCAGTATTTGTGCCTGGAGATTCCCATGGACAGAGGAGCCTGGGGTCTATAGTCCACGGGGTCAAAAAGACTTGGATATGACTGAAGCCACTGAGCCTGCACACAGCACACACAACTTAATTTAAAACAGCTACACTGTTACCTAAAACAGTCTCATAATGGGAGTATATGTCAACAAAAATGATTCAGGCTGATTTTTCTTTTGAGTGGTCCACATCATTACTCTTGATGATAAGCATAGAAATTTTAGAGATGCATTTATAGTAAATCTTACTAATTAAGCGGTCAAGAGGCTGAAGGAAGTAAGAAAATAACATAGCTCTTAAATTAATTAAATTCAGATTGCCAGTAATTTTAATCATATTGACAGCTATTTACTTTGCATCATTTTAGGTAAATTAGCAAACTTAATATGGCATTACTTTGTAGATTCTGTCCTTCAACTTAGTAGATTTCCATAGTAAAAATGAATATCTCATTCATTTCCAATAGCTAAAACAAATTTCCAGATTCAGGATGGGAAATTAAACCAATCATATTCATTCCCTTCCCTTCATACTCTAATGTCTTGGAACTGATTTCAATGTCAAATGAGCAAAAGAAAACCTGTAACAATGCTGGAAAACAGGGAAGGGTAACATCAATAAGCAGTCACTTTCATGAATTTAGTTTTTGAAAATAAAGAATTGTTGAGTTCACTGAGGGGCTGACAAGGGCATTTTTAAGCCCGATATTAGCAAAGTAGGGAAACCCAGAGAGACAAGTCAACAAATCTCTCCAACAGAAAACCGATGGAAACCCAGGCTTGGGAAATGATAGCATTATTTAATCCATATTTGGAAGAGTGGGTTTTATCAATGAGAATCACACAGTGGGCTTCTAAAATTTATCAGAGCTCTGCAGAAAGATGTTAAACAAAATGTTTGCTCTAGTGTTTCCTTCGAGTACTATTATCAGCATCCTAAATATAGTTGGAGCTTTTATGACGAGATTGGGCATGCTCAGGGTGGCATGGTCATAGATGTTGGAGTTTTACTTAACCACCTCACTTTTGCTTTTTCTCTTTGGATCACATTTGTCAGATTCATTCCCAGTACAGGTAATTGGAAGGAAATCTGACTTCCTGCTCCTCTCTGTTCCCCAAACATTGCAATTTCATGATATCAAATGTTTACTCAAGCATAAGGAGCCCATTAGCAGCCACCACCGGCGTGGGCCATCTAAACCTGAACCTGCAAATATGAAAAGATAAGAAATCAAAGAGGACACTAACAGATGGAGAAATATACCATGTTCATGGATTGGAAGAATCAATGTAGTGAAAATGAGTATACTACCCAAAGCAATCTATAGATTCAATGCAATCCCTATCAAGCTACCAACAGCATTCTTCACAGAGCTAGAACAAATAATTTCACAATTTGTATGGAAAAACAAAAAACCTCGAATAGCCAAAGCGATCTTGAGAAAGAAGAATGGAACGGGAGGAATCAACCTACCTGACTTCAGGCTCTACTACAAAGCCACAGTTATCAAGACAGTATGGTACTGGCACAAAGACAGAAATATAGATCAATGGAACAAAATAGAAAGCCCAGAGATAAATCCACGCACATATGGACACCTTATCTTCGACAAAGGAGGCAAGAATATACAATGGATTAAAGACAATCTCTTTAACAAGTGGTGCTGGGAACTCTGGTCAACCACTTGTAAAAGAATGAAACTAGAACACTTTCTAACACCATACACAAAAATAAACTCAAAATGGATTAAAGATCTAAACGTAAGACCAGAAACTATAAAACTCCTAGAGGAGAACATAGGCAAAACACTCTCTGACATACATCACAGCAGGATCCTCTATGACCCACCTCCCAGAATATTGGAAATAAAAGCAAAAATAAACAAATGGGACCTAATTAACCTTAAAAGCTTCTGCACATCAAAGGAAACTATTAGCAAGGTGAAAAGACAGCCTTCAGAATGGGAGAAAATAATAGCAAATGAAGCAACTGACAAACAACTAATCTCGAGAATATACAAGCAACTCCTACAGCTCAACTCCAGAAAAATAAATGACCCAATCAAAAAATGGGCCAAAGAACTAAATAGACATTTCTCCAAAGAAGACATACAGATGGCTAACAAACACATGAAAAGATGCTCAGCATCACTCATTATCAGAGAAATGCAAATCAAAACCACTATGAGGTACCATTTCACGCCAGTCAGAATGGCTGCAATCCAAAAGTCTACAAGTAATAAATGCTGGAGAGGGTGTGGAGAAAAGGGAACCCTCTTACACTGTTGGTGGGAATGCAAACTAGTACAGCCACTATGGAGAACAGTGTGGAGATTCCTTAAAAAACTGGAAATAGACATGCCTTATGATCCAGCAATCCCACTGCTGGGCATACACACTGAGAAAACCAGAAGGGAAAGAGACACGAGTACCCCAATGTTCATCGCAGCACTGTTTATAATAGCCAGGACATGGAAGCAACCTAGATGTCCATCAGCAGATGAATGGATAAGAAAGCTGTGGTACATATACACAATGGAGTATTATTCAGCCATTAAAAAGAATACATTTGAATCAGTTCTAATGAGGTGGATGAAACTGGAGCCTATTATACAGAGTGAAGTAAGCCAGAAAGAAAAACACCAATACAGTATACTAACGCATATATATGGAATTTAGAAAGATGGTAACAATAACCCTGTGTACGTGACAGCAAAAGAGACACTGATGTATAGAACAGTCTTATGGACTCTGTGGGAGAGGGAGAGGGTGGGAAGATTTGGGAGAATGGCATTGAAACATGTAAAATATCATGTATGAAATGAGTTGCCAGTCCAGGTTCGATGCACGATACTGGATGCTTGGGGCTGGTGCACTGGGACGACCCAGAGGGATGGAATGGGGAGGGAGGAGGGAGGAGGGTTCAGGATGGGGAACACATGTAAACCTGTGGCGGATTCATTTTGATATTTGGCAAATCTAATACAGTTATGTAAAGTTGATGGGGAACACATGTATACCTGTGGCGGATTCATTTTGATATTTGGCAAATCTAATACAGTTATGTAAAGTTTAAAAATAAAATAAAATTTAAAAAAAAAAATAAAATAAAATGGATAAGGCTACAGACACATGGCAAAATGAAAAAAAAAATATGAAAAAAAAAAAATAAAATAAAATAAAATTAAAAAAAAAATAAAAATAAAAAAAAAAAAAAAAAAGAAAAGATAATGAAATAACCAGTCATTTGGGAAGGAAAGCTGAAAATCAGAGCAAATGTTCTCAATGAAACAAATACAACAGATATTGCAGATAAGTCATCAGAAGAAAACTGTTTAAAATTCTAAATAATGTCTTCACTGATATATGAAAAGTTGGCTTTTTTTTTTTTGGTCTTCCTTTCACTTTGTAAATGACATGTGTGTGCATGCTCAGTTATAACTGACTCTTTGGGACTCTGTGGACTGTACCTTGCCAGGCTCCTCTGTCCATGGAGGTTTTCAGGCAACACTACTGGAATGGGGTTGTCATTTCCCCCTCCCAGGGATCTTCCCAACGCAGGGATTGAACCACATCTCCTGTGTCTCCTGCATTGGCAGGCTGATTCTTTACCACTGAGTCACCTGACAAGCCCGTAAAATAGAACAGTGTTATGTAAAAGACAATTGAGTAGTTTTACTGAAAGTTTACTATTCACCATGCACCATTTTCTGATCTTTACATCCATTGACTCATTCAATCCTCACAATAATCCTAGGAAATCTGTGTTATTATTATCGCGTGGGATGAGGAAAGTAAGGCATAGTTAACATACCATGTCCAATGTTAAATAGATATTAAACTGCCAGGCCAGCACTCAAAAGAAACTGAGTCTGGGTCTATGGACCCTTTAATTGTTACTCTGGAAAGTAACTACTAAAGGAAAAACAAAGTACCAAAACATACAAGCAAATAGAAAAAGTAATAACCAAACAGCTACCAATGAAACCCAGAAGTAAACTTAAAGAATTATCGCATACTTTAGGTGTGAGAACAAGGAATTGTAAAATCTTAGTAAATATTAGAAACATGGAATTTAGACTCAAAGATACAACACACAAAATCTTAGAGAGATAAAATGACTTGATTAAGGAGAACCAATCATCATAGGAAAATATATTCCCCTGAGCTAAAGGTTTGGCTACAGATTTAAAAAAATGACCAAGAGCTGCGTCAATAATAATGAAAGAAGATTCATACCTAGACATTACTGTGAGATTTCTGGATTTCAATAATAAAGAAAAAAAACCTATAAACTTCTTGGTAGAATGCAGAAATATTTACAAAGGCAAGAGAGCAAATTGGCGTTGAACTTTTAATCTAACACTCTAAGGCAGACAGTGAACTTGGGAAGTACTTGAAATAAGTAGAAAAATGCCCTTGTTTATTTTATCCAGATGCCTTTTGATGTTTACTTTGAAATGATGAATATAATGAGATACACGTGTAGTCTGCACTGCCTTAAAGATTTTGCAGTATGTCCTTTGATGATATAGCTGCATTTACTACCTCTAATTGTAGGAATTTAATTATTAAGAAATTGGAAGCTTGAATATATAATCTTCCATCAATGAAGAGTTTCTTAATAAACACATTTCTAGAAGTTTTATATCCCAAACTGAAAGAAAAAATTCAATATTCAGTCAAGCCTGCTTTATTAAGGTGTTGTCATTTTATTTTGTGGTCATTGCTTTTATACTGTTGTAATGTGATTGTTTCTTCTGATCTGAGGGGAGAATAACATAGACTGACATAATTTAGCAGCACTTAATAAATCTTTTATTTTTGCCAGTAATTTTTTACTGACTTCAACTCCCAGTGTCAAGATTATAATTTCATCAATGTACGTTATTTGTCTATATGACAATTCAGTGAGCAAGAATCTTTAACAAAGAAATAAGCATGATGAAATACACAAACAAAGGTAGTACACAATCTTATTAAAGTGATGGTAAATGATGATAAATTCAGTTTTCAAATATTTTGCATACGATTTGCTATCAGCTGTGGATATTTAACGCCTCATTAGCCATGGATTAAATCACTAGTTTAGAATCTATCCTCAGCAATAGTAAATGCTCATTACATCCAATTAGAACAAAAACTGATGTGGAAAGAAATCGAAGAATGAGAGTTAATTTTCAGTTCTGGCTTTGCAACTAACCACTTCTGTGACCTTGGGAAAAGTATTCAAATATCCAAGAAACCGCATTTGAAATAAAGTTTTTAAATTGCTGGGTACTTAATATGGGCTCAGTCAGTGTTAGTTCTTTTTATTCTTGAAGTGGTGTCCATTGTTAGGTTCTAGACTATGACAAAAACCTACACTGTAGGTCTTTGGTAATACATAAATCTATTTTCCACTTCACGGCAAATAGATGGAGAAACAATGTAAACAGTGACAGACTTCATTTTCTTGGGCTCGAAAATCACTGCAGATGGTGACTGCAGCCATGAAATTAAAAGATGCCTGCTCCTTAGAAGAAAAGCTATGGCAAACCTAGACAGTATATTAAAAAGCAGAGACATTACTTTGCCAACAAAGGTCCATATAATCAAAGCTATGGTTTTTCAAGTACTCATGTATGGATGTGAGAGATGGAGTATAAAGAAAGCTGAGCACAGAAGAATTGATGCTTTTGAACTGGTGTTGGAGGAGACTCTTGAGAGTCCCTTGGACTGCAGATCAAACCAATCAATCCTAAAGGAAATCAGTCCTGAATATTCATTGGAAGGACTGATGCTGAAGTTGAATCTCCAGTACTTTGGCCACCTGATGCAAAGAGCTGACTCATTAGAAAAGTCTCTGATGCTGCAAAAGATTAAAGGTAGGAGGGTAAGGGGATGACAGAGAATGAGATGATTGGATGGCATCACTGACTCGATAGACATGAGTTTGAGCAAGCTCCATGAGATGTGAAGGACAGGGATGCCTGACATGCTGCAGTCCATGGGGTCACAATGAGTGAGACATGGCTGAGCAACTGAACAAAAAATCTTAAAAGAAGTAACTTAATGCACTCCAGTTCAGATATTAATAAGATGATTTCAATAATGTTTTTCAGCAGTTGTACATATTTAATATTTATAAGATCTTAATTTTAACTCCCAATTAACAGATTTATCATCAGCCATGAAAGTTGTCTACTTAGGTAATCAAATAATGTTTGAGAATGCTTTAGACTTTTATGTTTTCCAGTTTGAAAACATAATTTATATTATTTATATATGTGTGAGTGTGTGTGTGTGTGTGTGTGTGTAAATAGTTCATTCTTCTAATCCTTCACTCCTCAGAAAAAAGCTAGAAGTTGGTGATTATCTCCTAACTGTATGATCTTCTCCTGGTGGTGGTTTTATGCTGAGTGTAGGTCTCAGCCTTTCATATATCCATTTTGGTATGGGTATTTTTTAGTTCACTCTTTGGTTAGGAGTTGCTCAGCTAGTTGCTACATTTCTTTCAGAGGAAGTTGTGCTGTATGTACCTGTTCCTTCAGTATGCCCATGTGAAGAGAGGAGTCCAGGAGCCTCCTATGTGGATGTCTTTAAAGACCATCACCTCTTTTATCATTAAATACCTTCTTTCAAATAATTAAAGTGCATTATCATTTTAGAATATCATAAAATATACATGCAGAATAATAAAATATCTGACATAAAAATGCAGTGCCATCAAATGACAAATGGCTCACTGAGATAATTCAGTCAGCCAGTTTCAACTGAGTACTCAATGTGTGTTGAATGTAGTCAAAATGTCTAATTTAAAAACCTCACCCACAGAACTGTATGGTAATTTAAATAAACGTATAGGCTTAATTTTAGTTAGAAAGAAGTCTTAGAAGCCCATTCTGATATGTCTATTTTTAAATGATTTTTATTTGTTATAATGTAAAGAGGCTCCCCATCCTAAGGGAACATTCTCCTTTTTTGTTGTTGTTGTTGTTTTTGCCTATATGACCTATATAGTTCCCTTCTCCCTTTCCATAGTCTTTTTTTTTAAATTTTTTTACATGTTCTCTTTATTTTTTTAATTTTATTTTATTTTTAAACTTTACAAAATTGTATTAGTTTTGCCAAATGTCAAAATGAATCCACCACAGGTATACATGTGTTCCCCATCCTGAACCCTCCTCTCTCCTCCCTCCCCATACCATCCCTCTGGGTCGTCCCAGTGCACTAGCCCCAAGCATCCAGTATCATGCATCGAACCTGGACTGGCAACTCGAATTTCATTATTATTTAGTAAAAACCTTATTTCTTAGTGAGAATGTAGTAAAACAGAGTTGACTATGGGAGCAGACTTAATTTTTTATACTCTTGTTAGGGCAAGCCTTTAAAACAATCTGCAGCCCTAGTCTAAAGTGTGGGTGTGATTTATGATTCATTTGATCTGATTTGATGGTGAGTAGAAACCAAGTGTATTATTCCTTAGTCAGTTAAACAGTATATTGGTATTATCTTCTATGACACTTTGTTGGGCAACTGTGGCATATATCGTTTCAGCCTTGGGCATTTAAAGTCTTTTTGGAAAGTCAGGTCATGTATCTGTGAAATGATCAATGAACAGAGTAAGAGCAACTGAAAATAACTGACAAATACTATTATAAGAAGAAATATAATCAATAGAATACTTAATTCCTGAAGCACAGATGTGGCTGTGCAGATTATTATTAAATAGAGAAAATGAATAAGTAATCATTTTGAGCTAGCACAAGTTTATTAAAGAAAAATAAAAGACTAAACCTTATTTCTTCTTCTTTTTTTTTTTTTGGTTTGGATTACTAGACTATCAGAAAGTGTAATAGAGTCAGGATAAATATGAGATATTTGACAAGATTTCTAATAGTGTACAAATGAATAACAGAAAACTATGGATTTTATGCATGGAAATGTACAGCTGGTCACAAAGAGTGGATGAATAAATGTTAGTTAAAGCATAGTGATTAATACTTTAACACAAATGGAGGAGCTACATGCAGGACAGTATTTTCAGTTTTCTCTACAACATTCCTCTTACAAGTTACTGGCATGAGTAACCTAGGTGATAAGAGATAAGACTTGCAAATAATCACTGCTTAGAAGAATAATGAATGTATTAGTTGGCTGAATTAGGTTCTAAAATATCTGGACAGGCAGTAACAGACAATACCTAACAAGGAGAGTTTAATCAGAAATAAACTTAAACTTGTGGTCTTGAAGTAACAAAAGAGAACAAAATCTGCCACTCCCTAAAAATCAAAACCAACCAACCAACAAACCAAGCAAACAAACCATACACCACAAAATAAAGGAGATTCCTATTAGCAATAACACAACTGAAACAGTTTGAAGGATTTCGTCCTTAAACTAGTTTTAAGGATTTTGTGAATAGAAGTAAATAGTATGATGGTATGATAAAACAGCTGATGTGATCTTAGGCTATATCATTTTTTCTCAACCATTTTTTTATTGTCTTTCTAAATAGTCTTTTAAAATTTTTTTCTTATTTATTTTCCCAATTAAATTTTAATGGCAAAAGTGTGCTGTACATCTCTGAATGTACTATGTCTCTTCTTTCTCTATAAGAAGAGTCAGTTATTTTTTTTTTTTTAATACAAGAATCAGTTTTCACACTCTAATGGGCATTTTCATCCTCATTGAGAATGCATAGGCCTTATGAATAGAGAATACTCTAGAATAATGAAAGAAAAATTCTACTATTCTTAGCTGTGTTTAAAATAATGTGTTCACTTTTAAATAGCACATTTTCAGACATATTTCAAAACTAGATAATATTCAGTGCAGAACAATTAGGATGACTTGACATGAAGAAATTTGAAAGGGCAAGGAACAGTTTCTCTAGGGAAAGTGAAATGGAAGGGACCTTATATGTGTCTTTAAATACATGATGACCTGTTTTATGGCAAAAGAAATCTAATTATTGAGCAGTTACTTTAGGGAAACATATCTTGGCTAAATATTATAAACTAACTTGTCCAAAGTATCCAAAAATGGAAGCTATTATTTCATTAAGAATAATGTTCTTTGTCACTAGTTGTACTATATCATACATAACTCAATATACATATATGTACATAACCAGGTACATAACCCCGTGGTTAGGGATAGGAAAGAAAAGATTCAATCCCCAAATGGACAGGATGACCTTAGTATCTCTTTTGTTCCTGATTTTGTGACACTAGGTAGTAAGAGATTAACTGAACCTTTAAGGAAAAGACAGAATAAGATTATCTTAGGTTATATAATGCTCTGAAGTAGATACTCTGGCTTCTCAGACATGAATTAGGGCATGCAGATGACTTCTGCTCTCTGCTTTGCCCAAAACTCACTGTGTGGCCCCAGGAAATCACCAGCATCCTTACATGTGATACGCTGAATTTAGATTACATCTATCCTTTCTAGTTCTAGAAATCTAAGATTCTAAGACTCAGTAATTTATGATAGGAAGTTGCTGTTCCTATTTCCTAGCCACCCCCAGCAGCTCAAGCAATTCACCAAGTACTTATGAGTCATCAGTTACCAGGCTGGGACCTTGAGTTGTCATATAAGACACAAATACTATCTTTTAGAAAATGTAATCTCTGAGAGAATAGGAGGCAAAGAAACTTCATTACCCCAAGGGGTGATTTTACCCCAAAAGTGAAGTTGCTGTTATATAAAAACTTTGCTAGTCAGGGTCTCTGCCATAATCACCTCTCCATTATTGGTTTTTTAAAATACTTCTAAAACATAAGCATTTAAGGTTTTTTGAACAAAGATAGCATCCCTGGCCTATGCTGGCACTAAACTAGATTGATCAGAGAGGTTAGATAGGGTTTATAAGAATCTGTCAGTCTTTTTCAAATTCTTCATTGAGTAAAGATTCTCAGATGTGTAATCATTAGATCTCCAAGCCTATGTGCAGAGTGTCTGAAATAAAAAGGAATATTTTAAAAAGACTAGGACATAGTTGTGATTTTGTGGCTTTTGCATTTGTGGGAATTTTTATTTAAATTATACTATAAATAGGGGTTTTATGTGTAAAGTGCCAAAAGTGTTGTTGTGTTTATTTTTGTCATTGTTAGTAGTGGTGGTGCTATTTGCTGGTTTCCTTGCTTCACTTTCACGATCCTGAAGTATCTGGCAGCTCTCCAACGCTGAGTTAGGCTGGGAGGATTGGGTGACTACAATATAATGATTAATTCTTTGTCTTGAGCCATTCCTACTTTCTCTTTAGTCCACTTTGTTCATTTTTGTCTCCTCTGAACTCAAATATGCTTTATTGGTTGAAGAGGGGGAAATTATGTGTGCTGAGGAGACTGGGGAATTTGAAAGGGGCACCACGATATAATTAAAAGAAAAATATCTCATGTTGGCCATGTGACCTTGGAAAAGTCACTTAATCCCCTTTTCCTGACCTATAAATCAGAATGACACATTGGTTCAGTCTATCCTTCTCACATAAACCTTAACGTTATTGTGTATTGAAATCATTGGGAGAGTCTTTATAAAATTGAGATGTCGATGCTTTAACCTAGTTTGTAGGAGGACCTGGATCTTTAATTATTTAAAAAAAAAACCTTTATCGGTTATTTATATGTGCAGCCAAGGTAGAAAACCAAAGCTTTTTAATATCGTTGTGAGGTCAAAATTGAATAATATAAATGAGCTTTAAAGGGATTATTCAAAGGAGCATTTCCCAAGCACAAGTATGAGTGAATTTTTCCTTTTTTTTCCCATGAGATTTTTACTTTCTAGTAACCACAGTGCCTTGCCTGATTGGTATGTTCTGCCCCCTACCAGAAGGAGTCAGAGACAGAACAGGCTGAGATGATGCCACTCGGTTAAGCATGCTTCCAGATTCTAGGCCTGTTATAGTCATGGCACCAAAGATGTGCCTGCGCTTCTGGTTTCCCAAAGGACCTGCATGCATATGTGCTAAGTTGCTTCAGTCGTGTCCGACACTGCAG
The DNA here is from genome assembly GCF_029407905.1 of Bubalus kerabau. Lineage (NCBI taxonomy): Eukaryota > Metazoa > Chordata > Mammalia > Artiodactyla > Bovidae > Bubalus > Bubalus kerabau. The sequence continues at coordinate 146,206,621 of NC_073624.1, read as the reverse complement.
CTTTATGGACTAGAGCCCTATGGCTCCTCTGTCCATGGGATTCTCCAGGCAAGAATATTTTTAAGTGGGTTGCCATGCCCTCTTCCAGGGGATCTTCCCAATCCAGGAACTGAACTTGTGTCTCCTGCATTGCAGGTGGATTCTTTATAGCTGAGCCCTTGGGGAACCCCCAAAAAGCCTGACAAGGCTCAAAATTACCAGCCTAGACTCATCTGACCTCACAAGGAGATCAGAGGCCAAGAGCTGTTCTTCTCTGCAGAGATGGGACCAGTATTTATGGAGGCCTCTACCTGTTACCTACCAAGCTCCAAGCATTCCAGAAATTATCCCTGGTAAATTTAGGGTCCTTGAGCTTGTTCAAATGTGTGATTTGGTTAGTGCTATAAAGCTGATTGACACTTATCTTTTTAAACAATTTGAGATATGACAGGGTAAGAGTATCATGGGATTTCATTTTATTATTCCATGTCAAAGCTATAAATATTCATACAAAAGTGACTGGGGGAGATTAAACATCTGATAAGTATTAAACAGGACTGAGACTAAAGATTAACCTTTCGTATAAAAGATTAACCTTTTGTATATGATGAAAAATTAATATAAAATATAAAATTAGTACTAAAGACATTTGGTAGAAGAGGCATAAGCTGAATTTGCATGTTGAAGTGACTACACAAGTTCTAATCTTCTATTAAGAGGAACAAAAATTTAACCAGCAAAGAATACCATTTCTTAACGTAACAGAGGAAAGAACATATAGGAGTCAATCCAACTAGAAAAGATTCTCTGGACACCAATGATAATTTTTAAAAATGCATATCTTTAACTTACATAATATAATGACTTAATTTTTCTGTAAGGCTACATAACTCTTGATATCTTTCAGGCTTCTAGATAACAATTTATTATTTACTTTGCTAATTTTAAGCATTCAGTGATCATAAGATATTGAACTGTTATGCAGAACTGTTAACACAAGTTCGAGTACCCAACACGCAGTGAGGCCAACCTAACTGAAATGTCAGAGTTTGGAGCAGAGAAAAGTTTATTCCATAGCCATGAAAAGGGTGGCTCATGCCCTAAAAAGCCCAAAGCTTCCCAAAGGTTTGGGTAAAGCACCTTTAAAAACCAGGTGAGGATTTCATTTTGATATTTGGCAAAACTAATACAGTTATGTAAAGTTTAAAAATAAAATAAAATTAAAAAAAAAAAAAAAAAAAAAAAAAAAACCAACCAGGTGAGGGAAGGCGTTTGCAGGATCTGTGATCAGCTTGTGCACAACTCTCTGAATGGCTGATGGTGAGGTAGAAGGGTGGTATCACAGGGATTGACCTTCTGTTATCAGTCCTTTGGCTCCACAAGGCCTAGGGCTATATGCTCCTGGTCCTTAAGTAGTTAACATCTCCCATTTTTTGGCAAGGGGGAGGTTTTTTCAAATCTGCAAAACAACTCAGGAAATACACATCAAATGCTATCATCTAGGTACTTCAGAGAGAAGCTAAAGCAGAGAATGTGGTGGAAGGCCTCTTGGGATCCTACTTGGGTTACAGAATTCAGTTCAGTTCAGTTACTCAATTGTGTCGCACTCTTTGTGAGCCCATGGACTATAGCACACCAGGCTTCCCTGTTCATTACCAACTCCCAGAGCTTACTCAAAATCATACCACTGAGTCAGTGATGCCATCCAACGATCTCATCTTCTGTCATCCCCTTCTCCTCCTGCCTTCAATCTTTCCCAACATCAGGGTCTTTCTCAATGAGTCAGTTCTTTGCATCAGGTGGCCAAAATATTGGAGCTTCAGCTTCAGCATCAGTCCTTCCAATGAATATTCAGGACTGATTTCCTTTAGGATGGACTGGTTGGATCTCCTTGCAGTCCAAGGGACTCTCAAAAATATTCTCCAACACTACAGTTCAAAAGCATCAATTCTTATGGACTCTGTGGGAGAGGGAGAGGGTGGGAAGATTTGGGAGAATGGCATTGAAACATGTAGAATATCATGTATGAAATGAGTTGCCAGTCCAGGTTCGATGCACGATACTGGATGCTTGGGGCTAGTGCACTGGGACAACCCAGAGGGATGGTATGGGGAGGGAGGAGGGAGGAGGGTTCAGGATGGGGAACACATGTATACCTGTGGTGGATTCATTTTGATATTTGGCAAAACTAATACAATTATGTAAAGTTTAAAAATAAAATAAAATTTTAAAAAAAAAGCATCAATTCTTCGGTGCTCAGCTTTCTTTATAGTCCAGTTCTCACATCCATACATGGCTACTGGAAAAACCATAGCTTTGACTAGATGGACCTTTATCAGCAAAGTAATGTCCCTGCATTTTAATATGCTGTCTAGGTTGATCGTAGCTTTTCTTCCAAGGGGCAAGTGTCTTTTAATTTCATGGCTGCAGGTCACCATCTACAGTGATTTTGGATCCCCCCAAAATAAAGTCTGTCACTGTTTCCATTGTTTCACCATCTATTTGCCCATCTATTTGGGAATCTTGATTCTAGCTTTTGCTTCATCTAGCCCTGAATTTCTCATGATGTACTACTCTGCATAAAAGTTGAATAAACAGGGTAACAATATACAGCCTTGACTATATATCTGGAATCAAGATTGCTGGGAGAAATATCAATAACCTCAGATATGCAGATGACACCACCCTCATGGCAGAAAGTGAAGAGGAACTCAAAAGCCTCTTGATGAAAGTGAAAGAGGAGAATGAAAAAGTTGGCTTAAAGCTCAACATTCAGAAAACGAAGATCATGGCATCTGCTCCCATCACTTCATGGGAAATAGATGGGGAAACAGTGGAAACAGTGTCAGACTTTTATTTTTTTGGGCTCCAAAATCACTGCAGATGGTGACTGCAGCCATGAAATTAAAAGACGCTTACTCCTTGGAAGGAAAATTATGACCAACCTAGATAGCATATTCAAAAGCAGAGACATTACTTTGCCAAAAAAGGTCCATCTAGTCAAGGCTATGGTTTTTCCAGTGGTCATGTATGGATGTGAGAGTTGGACTGTGAAGAAAGCTGAGCACTGAAGAATTGATGCTTTTGAACTGTGGTATTGGAGAGGACTCTTGAGAGTCCCTTGGACTGCAAGGAGATCCAATCAGTCCATCCTGAAGGAGATCATCCCAGGATTTCTTTGGAAGGAATGATGCTAAAGCTGAAATTCCAGTACTTTGGCCACCTCATGCGAAGAGTTGACTCATTGGAAAAGACTCTGATGCGGGGAGGGATTGGGGGCAGGAAGAGAAAGGGACAACATAGGATGAGATTGCTGGATGGCATCACAGGTTTGATGGACATGGGTTTGTGTGAACTCCAGGAGTTGGTGATGGACAGGGAGGCCTGGTGTGCTGCAATTCATGGGGTCACAGAGTCACACACAACTGAGCAACTGAACTGACCTGACCTGACTATATATCAGGAAAGACTCCTTTCCCAAATTGGAATAAGTCTGTTGTTCTATGTCCAGTTTGAACTGTTGCTTCCTGACCTGCATATAGGTTTCTCAAGAGGCAGGTCAGGTGGTCTGGAATTCCCATCTCTTTCAGAATTTTCCGTAGTTTATTGTGATCCACACAGTCAAAGGCTTTGGCATAGTCAATAAAGCAGAAAGAGATGTTTTTCTGGAACTCTCTTGCTTTTTGATGATCCAGCAGATGGTGGCAATTTGATGTCTGGTTCCTCTGCCTTTTCTAAAACCAGCTTGAACATCTGGAAGTTCACAGTTCATGTAATGCTGAAGCCTGGCTCGGAGAATTTTGAGCATTACTTTACTAGCATGTGAGATGAGTGCAATTGTGTGGTAGTCTGAGCATTCTTTGGCATTGCCTTTCTTTGGGATTGGAATGAAAACTGACCTTTTCCAGCCCTGTAGCCACTGCTGTGTTTTCCAAATTTGCTGGCATATTGAGTGCAGCACTTTCACAGCATCATCTTTTAGGATTTGAAATAGCTCCATTGGAATTAAATCACCTCCACTAGCTTTGTTCGTAGTGATGCTTTTCTAAGGCCCACTTGACTTCACATTCCAGGATGTCTGGCTCTAGGTGAGTGATCACACCATCCTGATTATCTGTGTTGTGAAGATATTTTTTTGCACAGTTATTCTGTGTATTCTTGCCAACTCTTGTTAATATCTTCTGCTTCTATTAGGTCCATACCATTTTTGTCCTTTATCGAGCCCATCTTTGCATGAAATGTTCCCTTGGTATCTCTAATTTTCTTGAAGAGATCTCTAGACTTTCCCATTCTGTTGTTTTTCTCTATTTCTTTGCATTGATCACTGAAGAAGGCTTTCTTATCTCTTCTTGCTATTCTTGGAAGTCTGCATTCAGATGCTTATATCTTTCCTTTTCTCCTTTGTTTTTCACTTCTCTTCTTTTCACAGCTATTTGTAAGGCCTCCCCAGATAGCCATTTTGCTTTTTTGCATTTCTTTTCCATGCAGATGGAGAAACTCTATATAGGACTCAGGTTCGTAGCACTGTACAGGAGATGGGGATCAAGGCCATCCCCATGGAAAAGAAATGCAAAGAATAAAAAAGAAATAAAACTAGTCTAGACTAAAACTAGTCTAGCTATGGCTTTTCCAATAGTCATGTATGAATGTGAGAGGTGGACTATAAAAAAAGCTGAGCACCAAAAATTTGATGTTCTGAACTGTGGTGCTGGAGAAGACTCTTGAGAGTCCCTTAATCAGTAAGGAGATCCAACCAGTCAATCCTAAAGGAAATCAGTCCTGAATATCCACTGGACGGACTGATGCTGACTTGAAGGTACAACACTTTGGCCACCTGATGCGAAGAACTGACTCATTGGAAAAGACCCTGATGATGGGAAAGTTTGAAGGTGGGAGGAGAAGGGGATGACAGAGGATGAGGTGGTTGGATGTCATCACTGACTCAGCAGACATGAGTTTGAGTAAACTCCAGGAGCTGGTGATGGACAGGGAGGCCTGGTGTGCTGAAGTTCATGGGGTTGCAAAGAGTTGGACACGACTGAGTGACTGAACTGACTGACTGACTGATGAGGTATTCCCTGGTGGCTCAGCTGGTAAAGAGTCTACCTGCAATACAGGAGGCCTGAGTTTGATCCCTGGGTTGGGAAGATCCTCTGGAGAAGGGAATGGCTACCCACTCAAGTATTCTGGCCTGGAGAATTCCAAGGATTTTATATTCCACGGGATGACAGAGAGTTGGACACAAGAGTGACATGAGAGTGACTTTCACTTTCACTCTCGCTGTATGAGGTATTTGGATTTAGACATACTATGTTTGAGATACCTATCCAATATTCAAGTGGCGGTATTATTTGGCCTTTGATTATGTGGATCACAACAAACTGTGGAAAATTCTTAAAGATATGGGAAAACCAGACAACCTTACCTGCTTCTTGAGAAATCTATATGCAGGTCAAGAAGCATCAGTGTGCAGGTTAGAACCGGACCTGGAACAACAGACTGGTTCTAAATGGGAAAGGGGTACGTCAAGGCTGTGCATTGTCACCCTACTTATTTAACTTATATGCAGAGTACATCATACCAAATGCTTGGCTGGATGAGCACAAGCTGGTATCAAGATTTCCTGGAAAAATATCAACAACCTCGGATATGCAGTAGACACCACCCTTACAGCAGAAAGCAAAGAGAAACTGGAGAGCCTAATGATGTAATTGAAAGAGGAGAGTGAAAATCTGGCTTAAAACTCAACATTAAAAAAATAAGATCATGGCATCCGGTCCCATCACTTCATGGCAAATAGGGAAACAATGGCAGACTTTATTTTCTTGGGCTCCAAAACCACAGATGGTGACTGCAGCCTTGAAATTAAAAGGCACTTGCTCCTTGGAAGAAAAGCTGTGACCAACCTAGATAGCATATTAAAAAGCAGAGACATTACTTTGCCAACAAAAGTCTGTCTGGTCAAAGCTATGTTTTTTTTCAGTAGTCATGTATGGATGTGAGATTTGGACCATAGAAGGCTGAGCATTAAAGAATTGACACTTTTGAACTGTGGTGTTGGAGAAAACTCTTGAGAGTCCCTTGGACTGCAAGGAGATCAAACCAGTCACTCCTAAAGGAAATCAGTCCTGAATATTCATTGGAAGGACTGGTGCTAAAGCTGAAAATCCAGTACTTTGGCCACCTGATGTGAAGAACTAACTCATTGGAAAAGATCCCAATGCTGGGAAAGACTGAAGGCAGGAGGAGAAGGGGACAACAGAGGATGAGATTGTTGGATGGCATCACTGACTCAATGGAATGAGTTTGTGGAACCTCAGGAAGTTGGTGATAGACAGGGAAACCTGACATGCTGCAGTCCATGTGGTCTCAAAGAGTCAGACATGACTGACTGACTGAACTGAACTGAACTGATCATTTGTCCCTCCAAAAAGATATGTTGAAATCCCAACCCCCAGTGCCTCAGAATGTGACCTTATTCAGAAACAAGGTCTTTCCGGACACAATAAGTTAAGATGAGGCAATATGGAGTAAAGTGAAAGTGAAAGTCACTCAGTCGTGTCTGACTCTTTGTGACCCCATGGCCTATGAGGTCCATGGAATTCTCCAGGCCAGAATACTGGAGTGGGTAGTCATTCCCTTCTCTAGGGGATCTTTCCAATCCAGGTGTGCCCCTAGTTCAGTATGACTGATATCCTTATAATAAGATAATTATGAGAAGATAGAGACATATTGGAAGACCTATGTGATAATGAAGACTGAAGCAGTTTTGTATCTGCCAGACAAAGAATGCCAAAGATTGCTGATAAAGCAGCAAAAGTTAGGAAGAGACAAGGAAGGATTTCCCTACAAGTTTCACAGGGAGCATGGCCCTGCCGATACCTTGGTTGTGAACTTAGAGCCCCAGGACTGTGATATAATACATTTGTGTAGTTTTAGGCCCCTCAGTTTGTGGTAGATGAATGAGTACTGAGACTTTGCCAGTGAATTCGGCTAGGTGAAGTTATCCTAGACAGGAACAGTTTCAGTGGGAAAGAAAGGTTAACATCCTGATTAGGGTTGGTTCAAGAGAAGACAGAAGTGGAATAAATTGGGAGCAGTAAGTATAGGTAAAAGTTTAAAGCAGTATTTCTAAAAAGGAAAAAGGAACAAAGTGTGGTGATAGCTAAATGGAGATATGAGGTGAAGGGAAGAATTTTCTTCTTTTCTTTCTCCCATTCCTCCCTTTCTTCTCCTTCCCTTCCCTTTCCTTATCATTTACTCTCCCCTTCTCTTCCTCCTCTCTCCCACACTTCCTTTCTCCCCCCTTCCCATTTTTTTCCTTCTTCCTTTTTAGATGAAAATGTTACCACATGATTGTGTGTTGGTGGGAATAATTCATTAGAGAAAAAGTTGATTTTGAAGGAAAGAAGCAACAATTGTGGGATGAATATCCATCAGAGGCAAAATGGGATCTAATACATACAAGGAGACCTGGTCTTACCTAGAACTGAGATGAAAAAAAAAAAAAAAGGTATGTGTATATATATACACATACCATATATATATATATATATGGTGTGTATGTGGCCATGCATATGGGGTGGTTGTGGTGGTGAATAGATGTGAAGAAAGTACATATACAGATCTTTTCCAGTTGCTTCAATGCAGCAAAGAAAAAGCAAGTTTACTTGCAAAGACCAAGGAGAGTGATAAGAGTTGTTAAAATTTAAGGAGAGAAATTAAAATGAGTGGGAAAGTTCCTAACAAATATAGTAGGATTACAGGTTTACACTGAATGTCATTTTGAAGTTGGTGGTCATGAATCCAGAGAGACCAGTCAGTAAATTTTATGTGTTTTGTTATTGTAAAAAATGTATATTTTAATTAATTAATTAATCAATATTCTTTAGCTACAAATGAGCTTCCCAGGTGACTCTAGTGGTAAAGAACCCACCTACTAATGCAGGAGACATAAAAGAAATGGATTTGATCACTGGGTCTGAAGATCCCTTGGAGGAAGGCATGGCAATCCACTCCAGTAGTCTTGCCTGGAGAATCCCCATGGACAGAGTAGCCTGGGGAGCTATAATCCATAGGGTCACACAGAATTGAACACCGCTGAAGTGACTTAGAATGTACTCATGCACAGATACCAATACCACAGATACCAAGTTTTCTAAGGAAACTTAAGAAAGCATAACTTGATATTATATTGTTGTTGCTGTTCAGTCACTCAGTTGTGTCCAACTCTTTGCAACCCCATAGGCTGTAGCATACCAGGTTTCCCTATCCTTCATCATCTCCTAGAACTTGTACAAACTCATGTCCATTGGTCAGTGATGCCATCTAATCATCTCTTCCTCTGTACCCTCCTTCTCCTGCCTTCAATCTTTCCCAGGATCAGGGTCTTATCCAATGAGTTGGCTCTTTGCTCAAAGTATTGGAGCTTCAGCTTCAGCATCAGTCTTTCCAATAAATATTCAGGCTTGATTTCCTAACCTTAACCCAACCATAACATTACATTTGAGAATGTAATTTACTCATGAAGAAGGTTGCCAGATAAAATATAGAACACCTTATTAAACTCACTCCATTATTCTGCTCTGGAGAATTCCATGGATTGTATAGTCCATGGGGTTGGCAAAGAGTCAGAAACGACTGAGAGACTTTCACTTCAGTAAACTTGAATTTTAGGTAAACAATAAATAACTTTTCAGCATATGTTACCCACTTCTTAAAATTCATGTATTTTCCATCTGCAAATGTAGAGGTCTCTTGTGATGACTAGACTTATTCACTTTGTGTTGTGTATAAATGGTGGTCAACTTACCACATTTTGAATGGCAGTTTTTGAAGCTGAATGATTTTTGTAAGCTAATTGCTGGACTGAATTTTAAGTCTGCCAAATATTGATTTAACTATTTAATTTTTTCACTAAGAAATAATAAGAAATGTTGATACACTGAAATGTCTTACCTTACTGCTCATGCCGTATCTTTGGAAGCATTCACTGCTGGCAGTCTCTTAGTAATTTTACATTAATCTCTTCAGTGATAAATGCAGCATTAACAGTCTTCAGCCTAATAAAAGTCCTTTAGCAATAGTGGCCAAGTTATGCATAACTTTTCTTTTGGTGCATTTATCTAAAACCTAGAGACAAAGCAGTATTCTTCTTTCCCAACAGACTTATTTTTCCTTTCTTATAAAGTTATTTTTGACCAATATATAAATTTTATGAGGACTAAAAAGGAAAATGGCATTAAATTCTTAAATTAAGAGAATTGAAACAAGTGATATGAATAGTCTTTTAGGACTTATCCAATTGTTTAGCACTGAGAAATATATATGTATACTGATTCAGTTGGTTCTTAAATAACAATTATAGTTATTTATTCAGTATTTTCTATGTACATGGCTCTATATTGAATATTTATAATAAATTCTAACAAAAGCATAATTGAAACTCATGAGTTCATTCAACAAATATCTGTTGCACCAGGACTTGGAAATTATAGTGAATAAAAGATACAAAAGTCTCTGACCCCATTGAGCTTACATTTTAATGGGCAAGAGGCAATAAAAATAAATAAATATTTAAGACAGATTCATGTTGATGTACTGCAGAGACCACAACATTGTAAAACAATTATCCTCCAATAAAAATAATAAATAAATGAAGATAAATTAATAAGGAAATGAATAAGATATTAAATGGTGAGAAATTCTTTGGATAAAAATAAAGCAAGAAATGAGGCTATCAGTTTGAGAAAAGGAGCTTAAGGAAAACTTTACTCACATTTGAGCAAAAACCTAAATGGGATGAAAAAGTGACACGTGGTCATTTGAGGGGGGAAAAAAAAATTCAGCAAGAGTTAGAAGCTTGTACAAAGGCCCTGTGCTCTGTTCTTAATTGCTCAGTCATATCTGACTCTTTGTGACCCCATAGACTGCAGCCTGCCAGGCTCCTTTGTCCACAGGGCTTCTCCAGGCAAGAATACTAGAGTGGGTTACCATGTGCTTCTCCAGGGGATCTTCCCAACCCAGGGATTGAACCCAGGTCTCCCGAATTGCAGGGGATTCTTTACCCTCTGAGCCACCAGGAAAGCACAAAGGCCCTAGGGAAAAATTATGCCTAGTATGGTGAATAAAATGTCCCATGAGTTCAGAGTAGAGCAAGCAAAAAAGAGATAAGGAAAAAATTAGGTCAAATAGAGGAGGTGGTACCATTTGGTCATGGTAATGATCTTAGCTTTACTCTGAATGAAATGGAAAGTCATTGAAGGTTTTGAATAGAGGAATAACCTGATTTAACTTTAATTTTGAAAAGAGCACTCTGGCAGTTAAGAATAGACTTTTAGGTATCAAAATACCTGTGACATTTTTCACAGAACTAGAATAAATGATCCTAAAATTTCTATGGAACAGTAGAAGACCCCAAATTGCTAAAACAATCTTGAGAAAAAAAAGAATAAACCTGAAGATATCAGCCACTCAGATTTCAGAATATACAACAAAGCTACAGTATTCAAAGCTGTATAGTACTGACACAAAAACAAACACACATAGATCAATGGAACAGAATCGAGAGTCCTGAAATAAAACCATGCTTGTATGGTCAATAAACATATGACAAAGGAGGCAGAAATATACAGTGGGGAAAAGACAGTCTCTTCAACAAGTGGTGGTAGGAAAACTGGATAGTTACATCTAAAACAATGAGATTAGCACATTACCTCAAACCATATACTGTACAAAAATAAATTCAAAATGTATTAAAGACCTAAATGTAAGACCTCTTAGAAGAAAACACAGATGGGACACTATTTGACATAAGTCTTAACAATGCTTTTTGGATCTGTCTCCAAAAGCAAAAGAAATAAAAGCAAAAATAAACAAATGGGAACTAATTAAAATTAAAAACTTTTGCACAGCATAATGAAAAGACAGCTTATGGGATGGGAGACAATATTTAAAAATTAGGGATATGAGATTAAGAAATACAGACTACTATGTATAAAATACGAAACAAACATTTTATAGCATAGAGAATAATAGCCACTAACTTGTAATAACTTTTAATGAGATGTTTTCTGTAAAAATACTGAATCACTATGCTGTAAACCTAGAACTGGTATAATATTGTAAATCAACTATACTTAAAAAAATAGACTACTGTGGAATAGATGAAGATGTAGAAAGGCAAGATTGAAGGCTGTGTTAAGAATCTGGTGAGAACAATGTGTTAATCCAGGGCGAAAGCAGAAAAGATAGTTAAGTATAGTTGAGTACTGAATATATTTTGAAAATAGAACTGTAAAATATTTGATTTGTTGAGTGAGAAGTATAAAAGAAAGAGGTAAAGTTGACTCTATATTTTGACCTGAGCAACTGGAGGGCCAGGAGTAGTTATTAACTGAAATGAGGAAGATTGCAGGAGGAGTGGTTTTATTAGAGACAATCATGAATTTTGTTTTGAACAAGATGAGCTTATGTTCCCATTAGCCAAGTAGAGATATCTGGGAGACAGCTGGACATTGAAGTCTGGAGTTTGGGTTGTAGATATAAATTGGGGAGTTTTATTTAAAATTGTAATAGTGATTATTATTAAGAAGTTATTATGAATAACCAATACTAATCATCCTAAAAGATGACGCTGTGAAAGTGCTGCATGAAATATGCCAGCAAATTTGGAAAACTCAGCAGTGGTGCAGGACTGGAAAAGGTAGGTTTTCATTCCAATCCCATAAAAAAGCAATGCCAAAGAATGTTCAAACAACCGCACAATTGTACTCATCTCACGCGCTAGCAAAGTAATGCTAAAAACTCTCCAAGTGAGGAATAAACATGGTAGACAGGGGCTGCTGCTGCTAAGTTGCTTCAGTCCTGTCCTACTCTGTGCGACCCCATAGACGGCAGCCCACCAGGCTCCCCCATCCCTGGGATTCTCCAGGCAAGAACACTGGAGTGGGTTGCCATTTCCTTCTCCAATGCATGAAAGTGAAAAATGAAAGTGAAGTTGCTCAGTCGTGTCCGACTCTACACGACCCCGTGGACTGTAGCCTACCAGGCTCCTCTGCCCATGGGATTTTCCTGGCAAGAGTACTGGAGAGGGTTGCCATTTCCTTCTCCGATTAGACTGGGGAGAAACTAGCAAATAGCAAAACTAATCAGAAATAAGACCTAGATTTGAACGCAGGACTATGTGGGGCGGGGTGGGGGTGGGCATCTGATTCCTATGGCTTTAAACAATATTCTGCATGGCCACATTCTGTTATGGTGATTATTAGTGTGTATTATTTCAAGGCCCTAATCCATTTCTAGGGAAAAAAATTAGAAAAAAAATTCCAATTAGTGTCTAAGATACTTCAATGAGTTAATATTGCTCAAAAAGAAAAAGTCCTATAAGATAAGGAGAAAAGTAATAGATATTAAGAGCTTTAGTTTTTATGTTGAGCATTATGCCTGGTTCATTATAGATAATATTTAATGCTCATTTTAGATAATATGTTCCCCATTTTGTAGAAGAAGGATTTGAAGTCAACAGAGTTTAACTACTGTCTCAAGTTCATTTGTTTTTATAAGTGTCAGAGTTGAATTTTTACCCAATTCTCTCTGATACTTTCTACTGTCCCACATTTCATTATCCATAGCATCTTGACTCTAATGAAGAGAAAACTATTACTGCAGAAAGGAACATTCAAAAGTATAATAGGTGTACACAGTAACTATTTTATAGAAAAAGTAAACTCTTCACGTGGCTTATAAAACTAGATTATAGTGCCCATAAGACATGCTTGAATTTTTAATTTAGAATAAATTTTCTGTGCATTCAAATTCTCTTATCAGGTGTCCTTTGTAACCAACAACCCGTTTCTGAGATGGCAAGTTTGTCCCTGATCTTTGCAAAGCTCAATCCAATAACGTTTCTTCACCATCACAATTCTGAGAGCTACAGCACTTTGAAGGTTGTTGCTCATGGATTATGGAGAAGACCCCACCTACCCTTAGGATTTAAACTAGGAGTTCAGAGCCTATCACAAGGTAGCCTATCCCAACAGTCTCATGAAGCAAAATACATAGTTAAAAGAATATCAAATAATATTTTAGGAATCTCAATACACTGGTGCCTTAAAGTATACAAGTAAACAGAGAAAGAACTTCTTTACTATTTTAGCCAATGCTCAGTCACCAGGTGTGTGGGCAGGGAAGGTCCTCGAACCCAAATAGATGGGCTAATTCTCTATTAGAACCAGAAATATTGCAGCAATAGTAATTTTATTCCTAGAAGTTTTCCTCTAATTTTTAATTAAATTTCCTGGTCTCCATGCATTTAACTATACTGTCAAAGCACACACCTAATAAATCTTTTCTAACAACAATCAGTTAGAAAATATAATGGAAGAAAGTATCTTAGTCAATAAGTTAGCGAAACTTAAGCTCCTTCCAGATGTCTCTGTGTGGTTCTCTCTCTTCATGTAGGTCTCTGCTCAAAGTCATCTTTTTTTTTTTATTTTGTTTTATTTTTAAACTTTACATAATTGTATTAGTTTTGCCAAATATCAAAATGAATCCGCCAAAGTCATCTTTTAAGAGAAACCTTCTCTGTCTCTAAATTGCTTCTCTCCTACTCAATTTTTATCTTATTTTTCTAATATTTTTCAAGCATTGTATATTTACCTGAATTTGACCATACATTTAAGAGTTTTTCTTAATAGATAGTTTTTGTTTATCTACCTAGATGTAAGTTCCACAAAAGCGGGGAAATTTTCTTGTTCCAGTTCCCAGAAGAGTTTTCCTAACATTGTCGGTATTTAGTAAACAGTTGTTCAATGAATACATGTTGAACGATGAAAGAACAAAAAGAAAAAGAAGAGAGAGGGGGAGGAAGGATGATGAAAAGAAGGGAGAAAGAAAGAGAGCAAAGGAAGGAAAGAAGAAAGACCAAGGGAGAGAGAAAAAGACTGCGAATAAAATTAAAACAGAGTTGGTCAAGTTGTAGATGCTCCGGGTACCCTCCATTTGCCATAACCTATTTCCCCCCATCTTTATACCCATTTTGGGTTGATATTTTAATTCTCATATGCTGGCACGTGACTATGGCTGCCTTCACTTGCTTTGCCACAAAGATATAACATAGAAAGTTACCTTTCTCTCATATATTTTCAATGAGGCAGAATAATTCCCCACTGAGTTGTTCAGGGATTAAAAAGAAAGTTTATTCTTCTGTATCCTTTCAATTACCATATTCCTGACATGTCATATCATATCATTTATTTATTTCCTAATTGCCCATACAGAAATAGCATTTCATAAAAGCAGAATTTTAGAGCTGGGTGAGATTTTAGTGATTATCTAATCCAGACCCTGACTTCACAAATGAATAAGTGGAAGCAGGGAGAGAGAGAGTGAGAGGATGGTTGGTTACTCATACCCTGCAAAGTGACAGAAACAGGATTCAAGCCCAGGTTTTCTGATAGGTACACAGAATGAGGTGAAAATTGTAAAAAATGAACAAAAGAAGAAAAAAAAAAAGTATACATCTCTTTTCCTATTTATCAGGCAGATTAATGTAAATCGAAAGGGATGCACTTCCCTATAATGAGTGTATGCATTTCCATGTTTGCTTTATATTACAGCTTCTTCCTGCCAAAATTCCCAATTTGATTTGCTTCCAACAATTGGCAAAAAAAAAAAAAAGACATATTGGAACACAAACATAAATATTTCAGCAGTGATGCTGCCATGGGAAATTTCCCTTCTGAAATTGTTAACAACCAGCGGCTAATTGTATGACTATCTCTGCTATACAATAGCTTTGTAATGATTTGAAGGAAAAAACAAAACAGTATTCTGATTTTCAGGTAGCAAAGTTTGGGGATGGGGATATGTTTTTAACAGTATTAGGTGACTAGGGCTGCCATATATTTGGCTATCAATAAATGGGTAGATATCTATATTCAATTAATAAAATAATGTTTATAGAGAAACAGGTATGCAGTGACTTATAAAGACAAAAATACACAAGCATATTTCTCAACAATAGAGGGCCAGATCTGAGGGGAATTGCAAAGATTATAGCTTCTGGAGAAGAAGACAAATGAAGGAAAGGAGCGCCTGTAATAAGTCTGTGCTGTGCTTAGTTGCTCAGTAATTTCTAATTCTTTGCAACCCCATGGACTGAAGTCTGCCAAGCTCCTCTGTCCATGGGGATTTCCCAGGCAAGAATACTGGAGTGGGTAGCCTTTCCCTTCTCCAGGGTGTAGTAAGTCTAGAGTTTGTCATTTGCTTCAAAACATGATAGTCAACTTTGCAACGTTTACTGTACCTATTAGTGTTTGCATACATATGATGCCCATGGATCTTAATGGACTGGCATAATCGCTGTACCTAATTGTGGCATCCTAATATCCCAAACAGAAAAACAGATGAAAAAAAAACACAAAAAACTCTTCACGCTGAAGCACATCAGGGAAGAACACAGTAACATGCTATAAGATTAAAAAAAAAAAAAAAACAAAACAGAACAAGATCTGCTTTATAAGGAAAGGTCATCTAAGTTGGGGAGGGGGCAGAATCAAAAGTTAGAATTTGCTTATCTGGAACCTATAGGGCCTAATAATCTTTCTAACAAATCTGGCAGCCAATTCAAGGTAAAAAATATCAAATATGATATAGCATGGACCCCTTCTAGGTATCAGGTCCAGGCAGAGAGCATCTTACTTCTTAAACAACCTGGTCCCTTGTCTTCTCCTAAGAGGGGGGTGGGGGGGACAAAAACAAACAAACAAACAAAACCCCCTCTTCTCATCAAATCTGGCAGCATACCAGAAACACTCCCCTCTGCTCAGAGAAGAGCTTCAAAATGTCTTGCTTGAGCTTTTACATAAATGTAGGTGTGAACATATAAAGAAATGTGGTAGAAATATGGATTATGTTTTAAAAGCTTCAAAAAGGACAGTTTTGGTAGGCATTTTACAATTGTCTGTAGAGTTATTTGCTTGTTCTTGAGAAGAGGCTAAATTGCAAGCTGAAAGGATTGTTTATTTCTCTCTCTCAATTTCTCTCTTCTTCTTTTCCTCCCTCCCACTGTCCCTCTCTCCCTCCCTACCCTTCATCTTTTCCTCTCTCTCTCTCTCTTTCATCTAAATTATTAGAGCTCTTGAAGCAGTTGAAAGCCCAAATCCAGCAGACTTGGCACGGCATTATTTCTTGTCTATTATATCCAAATATTGTCGTAGAAGTGATCCAAATGCTTTATGTATCTGCCAAATGGTCTTACTCTGGGGAGAAAATAAAACATTCAGTGTGTACTGTGCGTTAATAAAATGCAAACTGGAGGCAGACTTTCAGTTTTGGAAAGGGTGTTGGACTTCATCTAGGCCAACCTGTCCTCTCTGCCCCGAGGTCTGAACTCCTTAACCCAAACTGCTCCTTCTGGCTCAAATATCTCCATCACAAGAACTTCACTTGTGAAACTCCCCCTTTGTTTCACCCATATTTCTACAAAAATCTTCATTCTTTCCAGCTGAAATCAACCTCCTTGCAGCAGCTGCATATTAGTTTTAGTTCTGCTCCCCGAAGCTACATAATATTAAAGTCTAATTCCTTTTCCATATGGCAACTATTAAAGTACCGAAGTAATATACTTATTTGCTGCTGCCTGTCTTATTTAGGCAAAATATCTTCAGTTGCCAAATTCTTCATATTTCAGAGATTCTGGATCCTTTGCTATCTGCTCCCTTTCCTCTGAACATGACTTACATTCACTGTTCAAAATCTGCCACTTAGTGGCTTCTTGACCTTGCAAAATTAATCAACTTTTCTGTGCCTTTGTTTCCTCATTAGAACATTGAAAACGATAGTCATGACCATCTATGCACTATAATTCAGGTAATAACAATTAAATTTTTTTGAAAGTCATTAAATACTCAAAAAACCTTTACAACTGCTACTGTAAATTCTATTCCTGTGGTAGATATGAGCCATGTCTTGACTTTGGTTATTGTACTTCTATTATTGAATACTGTTTGCTTTCTGTGTGTGCTAAATTGCTTCAGCCCTGTCCAACCCTTTGCGATCCTATGGACTGTAGCCTGCCAGGCTCCTCTGCTCATGGGATTCTCCAGGCAAGAATACTGGAGTGGGTTGCTATACCCTCGTCCAGGGCATGCTATTCCATAAGTCCCAACATTCTGTTGGATGGTATACAGCCTAAAGTTAGTCGGTACTTATGTAGCCTTTACACACTTTCTGCCTCACTACTCCTAAAATTGTACACTTACATTATTAACTCAAGAACCATTGGGATTTCAATGCTCTTTGGTGATTCTTCTCTTATTCCCAATTAGTTCTTTCTCTCAGATTCTCTAATTGCTCTGTCAAACCCATTCCACTCCCTCAAAACTCAAATTCTACTGTTGCTTCCTCACTAACAGATCTCTCCTCCTTCAGTAAGAAAAGAAAAGCCATTAGACAAGAGCTGCCTCTTTATCATCAAAACTACAATGGCAATAAATCCATGTTCATTCTTTCTTCCATTCTCTCATTATTCTGGAATTTTCCCTCTTCACTGAGCAAAGCTCAGGTTAATTCTTCTTCCTTCCCTGCTTCTACACAGGTACCTTGCATATTTTAGTAATGATCATTTTCTCCTTCATATAGTTTCACTATCTTACTCTCTTCTAGATTCTCTTCATTAGAACTAACCTGTTTACATTTCTTTCTTCTTAAAAAAACAAAACAAAACAAAAAAACCCCTAAGGTTTAGTACCATAGTTGCTCAGTTGTGTCTTACTCTTTGTTACCCCATGAACTATAGCTCTCCAGGCTACTCTGCCCATGGGATTCTCCAGGCAAGAATACTGGAGTGGGTTACCCTTCCCTTCTCCAGGACATCTTCCCAACTTATGGATTGAATGTGGGTCTTCCACATTGCAGGCAAATCTTTGCTGTCTGAGCCACCAGGGAAGCCCTGTTGTATTGTATGTGTATTAGGATTCAAAAAAGAAAAAGGAAAATCATTCTAATCAACCTTGCAATGTTCTTAAAGAGGTAATGGCACTTTTTATTCCTAGTTTTTATTCTCAGTCCAGTTCAGTTCAGTCGCTCAGTTGTATCCGACTCTTTGCAACCCCATGAATTGCAGCAAACCAGGCCTCCCTGTCCATCACCAACTCCCGGAATTCACTCAGACTCACGGCCATTAAGTCAGTGATGCCATCCAGCCAAATCATCCTCTGTCGTCCCCTTCTCCCCCTGCCCCCAATCCCTCCCAGCATCACAGTCTTTTCCAATGAGTCAACTCTTCACATGAGGTGGCCAAAGTACTGGAGTTTCAGCTTTAGCATCATTCCTTCCAAAGAAATCCCAGGGCTGATCTCCTTCAGAATGGACTGGTTGGATCTCTTTGCAGTCCAAGGGACTCTCTAGAGTCTTCTCCAGCACCATAGTTCAAAAGCATCAATTCTTCAGTGCTCAGCTTTCTTCACAGTCCAACTCTCACATCCATACATGACCACTGGAAAAACCATAGCCTTGACTAGACGGACCTTTGTTGGCAAAGTAATGTCTCTGCTTTTCAATATGAAAAGGTTGGTCTGTCTAGGTTGGTCATAACTTTCCTTCCAAGGAGTAAGTGTCTTTTAATTTCATGGCTGCAGTCACCATCTGTAGTGATTTTGGAGCCCAAAAACATAAAGTCTGACACTGTTTCCACTGTTTCCCCATCTATTTGCCATGAAATGATGGGAGCAGATGCCATGATCTTCATTTTCTGAATGTTGAGCTTTAAGCCAACTTTTTCACTCTCCACTTTCACACTCACACCTTAATCTACCATAATCAGATTTCTGTCTTAACCTCCATTAAAAGTGGTGCAACATTTGACAACTACTGTTCAGTCATTCTTTGTATAGACACTCTTTGCTGTTGATATTCATTGTCATATCTCTCCTAGTTTTCCTCCTACCTCTTTGGTTGTTTCTTATTAATCTGCTTTATAGATTTTTTTCTTCTTTCCAGCTTTAATGTTCTTCTAAATTTTGTCCTAGGCTCTCTTCTCCCAAAGAAAGGTCTATACACCTTCCCAGGGAAAGCTCATCCATTCCTTTGAGTTATAAACCCAGATTTATGTGCGTGGATCTCAAATACATATCTCCCATTAGGTTTTTTTTTTTTTTTTTTTTCCCTTTCTTTGTTTGGTCTCCTGAAGTACCCAGAAGTCAACACATTCACATGAGAACTTGTTATGTTTCCTTCTCATTTCACTACCAAGACTGTGCTTTCCTCTGTCACCTTTCAGGGAATGGTGTCTACATTTAGATGGTTTTCCAAACAAAAAGGGTGGTGATCATCTTTGCCTTTCTCCAGTCAATTTTCTTGGTTACAGCTAGAATAATTCCCATAATGTACACATTTTGAATTGTCAGTGCAATGCAGAAAACTTTTCAGTTGGCTTCCCATTATACACAGGATAAATTTAGAATAAAAGTCTCCAGTCTTTAGGTAGCATTCACATGTTCAACTCTTTCTTACAGATCCTGGCTGCAATATGCATAGCTATCTTGGGCACATTTTTTGTGTAGGATGTTATATGAGGCATTAAGTTCTAAACTCATGTGGAACTCCATGACATTAATTCTTTCTTTGTGATATGTGTTTTACCCTCTTGTTAGACACTCACCCACCACAGCAAGCCAGAGTGATTTCCCACAGAGCTTTTGAAGAGTATCTGTCATTGTGGACAGCACAAAGGTCCCAACCCCAGACTGATTAATCAAATCCTTGGGGGATGGACCCAGACAGAAATCTATTGTAGAAGCTCTTCTGCTGGTTCTAATGAGCTGCCAGGGTATAAAAACCACTGCTCGAGAATTGCTAAGCTAGGGAGGATGTGTAAAACCAAGTCAATGGGGTGGAAACATGGGATTTAAGGGGACAAGGAAGAATCACAGCTAAAGTAAAATGTTTTCAACCTTTGTGTTGTTAGCTGCCCCAAATATTTATAGGGTGCTTGAATCTTTGGAACTGGCCAGGGAGGGTACAATTTATCTCTCTAAATGCAATGCAGATAGTTTATCTGTTTGCTGTTTCTCTGAGCTCATTAACATTTCACCAATGGTTTTTAAACAACATGTACCTTTCTTCTCATTTCTAAACTTATATAGGATTCTTTTTTTAAATCTGCATATTTCAGCCACTCTTAAAAATTATTTAAATCTTAACTGTTAGATGAAGCCTTTTTATAGTCTTTCTTTCCCCAAGCTCTTAATTAATAACTCTATTCTGCTTATTTCTGAAATACTTTAAACAGTTATCTGTTTGTGCTTGCTTTCCCGTATTTTGATTTTTTGTTTCCATATTAGTTTGTTACTGTGAACTCTGATATCCTTAAAAGCAAGAAGTGTCTGGTATGTGATAAATGTTCAATAAATATCTCTGGGCTGAATGGTAAGTAAACAGATAATGTATACTTTGACTCTTCTGTCTTATAGTATATGCAACTTTTACATATTTATATTTGCTTTTAAAAGATTCATTTTTTATTTTACTAAAATATGAATTGAGCACATCTTACATGTGACATCCTAGGCTTGGCTCTTATTTCTATCTCAATTTTGTCCATTTTATATATAAACTTCTTGAGTTAGAAGAGTAGCCGTATCACTTCATTTTCTTTATGTTTTCCTGCTTATGGTGAGAAGATTTTTTATTTTTTGAAAGCCTTTGAAACTTCTCAGTCATCTTTTACAGAATTGGGGGCCATGGAGTTATATCTTTTTCTCAACTTTTTGGAATCTACTATTTCTGTATTTCTGGCTATTACAAACTCTAAAGGAACAAGGTAACTTTGCTCAGGGTTTTTACTGTTTCAATCACAAATTCTTTCTGATCTGTTAGTGCTGGATTTAAAACACTCTTGTCTTGTTATTGCCTTTCTATCTGAGCAAGATTTGTCAAGGACACTTTTTGCCGATCGGAACCCAGTAACTGAAGCTCAGGTCACTGCTCTATGATGTCTTTGTTTCAGTTTCAGAGTCTCAATCAGGAAAGCCACATCTCTTTTCTCATTTTGCCTGGAAGTTTAGAGTACACTCTAACAAGATTACTTATTTTCCTCTCTCCTTTTACCTTTGGAAGTAGATGGCCTTATACCAATTGAACAACAGCTCTCCATTTCTTTCTCTTCCAGTTATTCAAAATGAGATAATTCTAAAGATTTGATGCACAGCACAGTGCCTGTGGTCACTGACACTATATTCCGCACTTAAACATTTGTCAAGAGAGTAGATTTCATGTTAAATATCCATACCACATGCACGCGCGCACACATACACACAAAGGGACACAAGGGAACTCTGGAGCGGATAGATGTTTCTCTTTCCTAGTCTGTGTCGATGGTTTTCATGAGTGTGTATATTTCTAAACTCATCAAACTATGTACATATATATATGTATATATGTATACACACACACACACACACACACACACATATATATTTATGGGCTTCCCAGGTGGCCTAGTGGTAATGAATCTACCTACCAATGCATAAGACAGAGACATGGGTTTGATCCCTGGGTCTGCAAGATCCCATGGAGAAGGAAATGGCAACCCATTTTGGTTTGGAATATTCCATAGACAGAAGAGCCTGGTGGGATACAATCCATGGGGTCACAAAGAGTCAGACACAACTAAGCACATGCACACACACACACATATTAAATATTTATAGTTCTATATCAATTATACCATAATAAAGATATTTTTAAAATGTTATTAATTCATACACTTGACCTGGAAGGTATTTTAAAAAGTAGGTTATGTAAAGTCTAAAAATAAAATTAAATTAAAAAAAATAAAATAAAATAAAATCAAAAAAAAAAAAAAAGTAGGTGGCTTTAGCAGACTGCTAACCCCAATATGTATGCATTTCCATAGGCATAAGTTTATTGATAACCTTTTACCTTCCTCTGACCACTGCCCTCCACCCCAAAACACACATAGTTAATACTTTTATAAAAAAGCCAAAGCTTTTTTTGCTGCATTTGAATTATCGGTTTCATTCCAACAACATTCTGACTGCTTATTTAAATTTAACTCTTTGTGCTATAGTCAATAATTTATTGTTTGTTGCGACCTCATTAATTGTGTTTTGGTATACTGCCCACCCGGAGAAGGCAATGGCACCCCACTCCAGTACTCTTGCCTGGAAACTCCCATGGATGGAGGAGCCTGGTGGGCTGCAGTCCATGGGGTCGCTAAGAGTCGGACACGACTGAGCAACTCCCCTTTCACTTTTCACTTTCATGCATCGGAGAAGGAAATGGCAAACCACTCTGGTGTTCTTGCCTGGAGAATCCCAGGGATGGGGGAGCCTGGTGGGCTGCCGTCTATGGGGTCGCACAGAGTCGGACATGACTGAAGTGACTTAGCAGCAGCAGCATACTGCCCACCCCCCCACATACATATAATATATATCCTATTTTTCAAATTAATCTTTCTCATCCTGAATTAGTTTATCAGTTTTTTCCCAAGTTGTAGTGGTTCCTTAATGAATAGCTTGATTTGCCATAATGTTATCTGGGTCTGCTCTGTTATACTGGAATATTTCTGTTTTCTTCTCCAATTTCAATTTATAATCCACATATGTATTCATAGGTTTAATGCAATTTTTTAGACATCCCAGTAAGTTTTTTAGACACTGATAATATTATTCTAAATTCATATGGAAAGGCCCAGCCTTAAAATAGCTCACTAAGAAAAGGAAAATAAAGTGAGAGGAATTATTCTACCTGATATTAAGTTTTTACTGTACAGCTGCAACAATCAAGGCAGTGTGGCACTGTTTGAGGGATGGATATATAGATCAAAGGAACAGAATATAGCACCCAGAAATAGACCCACACATATGCTCAGCTGATTTTTGAAAAAGGTACAAAACCAATTCAAGAGGGAAGGATAGCCTTTTCATCAAATGGTGCTGTAGCAATTTGACATTTATAGGCAAAAAAAAACAAAAACAAAAACAAACTTGAACTGAGTCTCAGACCATAGACAAAAATCAACTGAAAATGGATAATAGTTAAATGCAAATAAAACTTTTTAAAAAGCTAGTAGAAAATCTTTAGGATCTAGGGATAGGCAGTGTCCCAAGATTTGATGCCACAATAATAAACCATAAAGGAAAAACTGAAAAATTTAGTCTAACAGAATTAAAACCATTAACTCTGTGAAAGCCCATGTGAAAAGGATAAATACACAAGCTACAGGATAGGAAAAAATATTTGCATTGAAGTATAAACATATCATAGAATTCTAATCAGTAATAAAAATTAATGAACTATTGATTGACATAACAAATAGGCTGAATCCCCAGGGAATTATGCCAAAAAAAAACACACAAAAACAAAAAAAAACAAGAAAACCACAACAGCAATAACAATCCCAAATGTCACATACTATATGATTCCACTTATATAACATTTTGAAATAATGCAATTTGTAAATGAAGGACAAATTGATAATTGTGTGTGGTATAGAGACAGGAGGCAGTTTTAATTACCAAAGGGCAACAGGAAGGTTTCCTGTGGTGTTGGAACTATTCAATATTTTGCCTATGGTGGTGAATATACAAACCTACAAAGGTGACAGAATTGTGTAGAACTTAATCCACACCCATTCACCCCACCACACACAAACTATGCAAGTAAAACCGGGGAAGTCTGAATAAGATCACTGGATTATATCATTGTCAATATCCTGGTAGTATAGTTTTATAAAGTGTTATTATTGAAGGAGGAAAGTTGACAAATGTCCAAGGGATGTCTCTGTATTATTATAACTGCATATGAATTTACAATTATCTCAAGAAAGATTTCAGTTAAAACTTACTTTAGATATTTATGCATTATTATGTTGTGTGAAGACACCATAATTTTGTCATTTTCTTTTGGTGAAGTAGTTGAAGTATACTCTACTGGGGATAATCTACATCTTGTACTTCTTTGTATACAATTTTTTTGAATATGTCATGATTTGAAACTAGAGAGAACTTAGAAAAACAAAACAAATGTGAAATGGATTATGTATCTTTTTCTACAGTGGTCGATTTTGATTTTATGAGAAAAGATTGCAAATACTTGTAATTGTTGATGAAGTGAATTAATGCATTGATTTGCAGCAGAGAAAGTTTAGGATAAAGTATTTGTTCAGATCAGATCACATCAGTTGCTGAGTCGTGTCCGACTCTTTGCGACTCCATGAATCGCAACACGCCAGGCCTCCCTGTCCATCACCAACTCCCGGAGTTCACTGAGACTCATGTCCGTTAGGCTGTGTGTCTTATAACAGATGAACGAATAGAGCACAGGACCTTGGGAAATTGTCAAGAAGTTATAAAAGATAGTTTAGACTTGATACCTAATTCCATCTACATGGTTTGGTGGTAATGATGTCACCTCTGCTAGAAATAAGATGCCCATAGTTTCCAATTTATAACTGACTATGCAAATATAGCTATGCTTACAAACTTTTAAAGTATATAACCAAGTGTTGAAAAGGAGTAGATTCATTTAAGTAATGAGGATTTCAAGTACTTTGATTTTATACTCAGAGCTACAAGCCAGGTCGTCTATTATTAGAGAAGCAAAGTTGCTATTTTTATGTCCTAGACTAGAAGTTGCATTCAAATCACCATAGAGTTAATAAAGAAATTTCTTCTTGGAAATAAAATTTTATATGAATGTGAGAGTAAGGTGGAGTCCCAACTGTTATTGGTAGGACTTATAAGTTTATCTTGTAAATTATATGATTATTGCTGCTTTAAATCAATAAATATTTGGATGATTTGTCATTCTTCATTAGCTGACCATCTTTGGTTTAGTTTTGTTATTATCTGATCTTTATTATCACCTGTTATCTATCTATTTATCTATCTAGACTTCCTTTTACATTCAAGATTTAAAAAGAGCTTTTCAATGGTCTACTTAAGTTGGGTGTCAGCACAGGTTGCTCCACAAATAATCACTGGAACTTGTCTGGGTATGCCCCCTGGGGTTCTAAAGCAGGGCCCTCAACAGCTGAGATATTGACTTTTTCATGTTATTGAAGAAATCCTGCAAGGATGTCACTGCACAGATGATAAATCAAGTACTTAAAAGTGTGCTAATAAAGTTTTCCTTGCTCATTTTTCTTAATCTATGTACACAAAAGCTTGTTGCTAACTGCAGGCTTTCAAAGTATTTTAGGAATGTTTATTATGTATACTTCTGAAAACAGCAGGCATTTATATTTATCACCCTGTTTGGAAACATTTCTAGCCAAGGGAATAGTCGAGTTCAGGTGAACACACAGACACTTGTATTACAGTCATAGAACACTGAATAGCAGTGGTAGGTTAAGTGCATTGTAGCAAATTGAAAAGTGGAGATATGCCAATGTAGAATTTCTTGGCAGTGATTCAGACACTGTAACATTCTGCACAACTGGTATGTAGGTGAGTAATTTTCTACCTGACCTGCTGATTTTCTGTGGATAGATATGGCATTGCTTAAATGACCTAGTCATATTTTCTGGGTGGAAGGAGGGTAAGATTTGAGTTCAGGTGTGTGTGTGTGTGTGTGTGTGTGTGTGTGCATGCTTGTATGCATTTCAAAGAAATATTGCCAGTTTTATTAGAGACTTCTCTGAAGGAAAATAAGACTTTCAGTTACGTTTATCTACTACTGTGGTAGTTTAAATGATACATGGAAAGTGGGGAATAGATGAGCCTGACCCAAAAAACATCTAGAAATAAGCTACTTTCTTGATCTTTATTGCAGTTTATCTGCATATTATGATATTGAAGTGTTAGATACCTGCTGCCCATTTTCCTACCAAGGTGCTTTTTCACAGAAGGAGGCAATGGACTCAAGTAAGTTCTGAGTCCATTGAAGAACTTATCTTAAAATTGGCATTTTTACAGTCTTACTCATAAATCCAATTGTGTTCTACTATAGTATTTCTTTGCTCACACAATTCCTACAAGGAATGAGAAGCCTGTTGATTAGAAGAAATAGTATATTTGGTACAGATTTTAAAGTACTTTAAACAATGGGATAGAGATGACTATTACAGTTATGCCAGATGCTATTTTTTTTTCACTTGATTTTATTTTATTTTTTTTAATTTTATTTTTAAACTTTACATAATTGTATTAGTTTTGCCAAATATCAAAATGAATCAAAATACTCATTAATAAATCTAGAGTGAAGACCTTGGAGTCTACCACCTAACAAACTAATCTTAAGTTATTTTACTCATTTTTCATCACAATTAAAAAGTGATGGTAACATATTAAGTATGTTTAAAATAAAGCTATAAACTTCTCTGCAGTCCTCAAGTTAAAAAAAAACTCTGTATTTTGAGAGATCAGAAAATAATTAAGATAATCTACAGCTGTTCTTGTTATTGAATGTATTAATAGCATAACAAATCATCCCTGAATGTAGTGACTTTAAATAATAACAATCATTTATTGTCCTTTTTGTTTTCTCTAGATCAGGAATAGTCACAAGCCCTTACTGAAATTTAGGGTGTGGGATCATAGACCACACTCCTTCATGGAAATAATGATAGACTCATTTTTTAGAAGAGCATGTGAGATGAGATACATATTAGTTTGGCCATCTTTAGAAAATACTTGTCATGACAGGCAAATTTATTGTTTCATGAAGACGCTTCACAAGTTTGGTGACTTTATCAACATATAGCTCTATGCGTGTAATGGAATTTATATCTTTACATTTAATATGGCATCAAGAGTATTTCTCAACATTAAATCAGTTGTCAAATAAATTATTTTAATGACCATAATTTTCATACTTATGGAGAGACAAAAATTTAACATTTACAAAACTGTTCCATGTCTTTGTTCTTATAAATAACATGACTACACAAAAACATAGATTTCTAGATAGTGTGTTTCCTTGTAACATTTAGGAATTGCATTTGGCTGCAAGTAACAATCAACTTTAAAAAGAAAGCTTTTCCCCCACTTATCTGAAAGCTCAGGAGTTGATGATTGCATAAGTTCAGTTACTCAGTGATGTTTTCAAATGTTTGGGGTCTTTTTGGATGCTCACTGTTCTCACTGTGTTGGCTTTGATATTGATGCCCTGTGGGTATCTTGTCTTTATGCAGGGTGGGAAGAAGACAAAAGGGAAAATGTCAAAGAAACATTTCCTAGTGAATCTTGGTTATGAATGGAGGGGGAAAAAAAAAGATTCTTCCCTAGGAAATTGTGCCTAATCTCATTGACACATGGCCAGACTGAACAACAGGGAAACTAGAAAAAGTATTTTGCTTTCTAAGTATTTTAGTTTTTTTAAATTATGTTCCCTGGAAATAGACTCCAGTACATAACATTGCATGCAGAAAATTTATTTAATTGTGATCTTGGACTTCCCTGGTGGCTCAGACGTTAAAGCGTCTGCTTACAATGTGGGAGACCTGGGTTCGATCTCTGGGTCAGGAAGATCCTCTGGAGAAGGAAATGGCAACCCACTCCAGTACTCTTGCCTGGAAAATCCCACGGATGGAAGAGCCTGGTAGGCTACAGTCCATGGGGTCGCAAATAATCGGACACGACTGAGCGACTTCAACCTACCTTGGGAGATATGTGTAAGGAAGGGAGGGAAGATAGGACTGGATAGAGAGAAGTTAGATTGCCATGTGGTTGCAACTGAGATCTTACCTGATCTGTTAAGAGTCCTGAAATGCAGATGACCCTTGGGAATTCTCACAAATTGAGGCAAAGGGACTGAACTTGGAATCTGGTTCAAGCTGGTATTAACTGTGAATCCCTGCTGGAAAGGGGTGACCCTGGGCAAGGTAGTTTCCTACAGTTAAGGGCCATCCCTTGTGAGGGACTGAGCTGTGAATGGTCAATAATAGATACTTCCTGCAATGGGGAGATAGCTGCATCCATTCTGATGAAGTGAACTGGCTTGGGCTCCACACTATGCACTAGAGTGGTAGAAAGGGAGAAGGAAGGTGGAGTTGAGAGTAGGCACTGAGTGAGTTACCTTACCCACATTGATAGTGTGTTTATTCTTCTATATTTAGCTTTATTTCCCAAATAGTTTACACATTCATTTAAAATCATTGAATTGAGACAGTATATATATGTGTGTGTGTGTGTGTGTGTGTGCAAAGAGTTCATTCATAGTGTGATAGGTGTCATAGCAGTTTTTCTTTGAATCATCCAGAAGTTTTATATGATTACAGTTATGAATTGAAGG
Organism: Bubalus kerabau; assembly: GCF_029407905.1. NCBI lineage: Eukaryota > Metazoa > Chordata > Mammalia > Artiodactyla > Bovidae > Bubalus > Bubalus kerabau. The sequence continues at coordinate 146,178,382 of NC_073624.1, read as the reverse complement.
TGACAAATACAAAGTAGAAAATTTGACTTGGTAACATTTATTAGGGTCACTTTTTTTCTTTCATATATGTATTTATTTAACCATTAAAGTGACACACAATATTAGAATGATTCTTGTTGCAACTTATATCTTTTTAAGCCATTATGAACCCCCCAACCTGTATATGCACAGTAACTTTTAAATAGCTGTTTAAAAATTATTTTTTACTAGAGATTTTGAAAGAGTGGAGAGTTAAAATATTTGAATTCATATTATTGAGTAATATCCTAAGAGGTATGATGTGTTGACACTGACTTAATGTAGGTTTTTACATCAGGTTGGTAATGAGATCTTTGAGGTTAGTCATCCTCCAGCAGATGATATAAGTAAAATACAAGATAATAGCAGAGAAAGTTCAGTGCTGGATCCTAATACCCATACTGTCATTTCTTCTTTACAAATCAGATTATTATGTATTTTTATAGAGCAACCTCTATTTCATCTTTACCTAGTAACAGTTTATAAAAATCAGATTACTTTACTGAACCTACTTAAAAAATGGCCACTATCACTAGCGTGCAAGTCTTGAAATAAAAAAAAAAAGGTGTTTTTTTTTTTTTTTAAACTAGCTTAAACACTCAGTGTAAGCCATAATAATTTAACTATTGAATACACAAGCAATTATAATTAGCTAATTTTCTATGGTTTAACCAATCTATCACAGCACTTGAGTCTTGCCCTTCAGGATTTCATGACTCCCAAAAGAGTGATTTCCAGTACACTTATTACATTAAAACAAAATATTCTACTACCTAAATCACTAAACACAGATGTAAAACTAGCTCCTGGCTCATAGACTCTATTAGCAAAACAACAGGAAATGAATTATTCACTAAAAGAGAAAGCAGATAAATATGATATTTTTAAAGTACAAAAAGAGAAGACTCCACATGGCTTATATTAATTTGTTATATTTTAGTTATCATAGAGACAGTGAAGTAAAAGAGCAGAATGAGAGGGAAAATGTGAAGGGATTTTAGAATCTGGAAGACAGAAGGATTGTTGAGAGGGAGGAGACATTGCATAGAAAGAATAAGAGGAAGAAAAAGAAAAAATGATATAGTCCAGAAATGAATAAAGTTGCTTAGCTGTGGTGCCTGGAGATTCTAGAAAAGACCAGCTGTGATTGTGGCAGTTTAAGAAAAGGGAAGATAACGGGGTGGCACTGGAAAGAGAAGGTATGGAAGGTGAATGGAGGAAGGTAGCAGGGACTGGCATTAGTCTACTTGTGGGGGGAAAAAAGCAATAGGTTTTGAGATACATTACTGAGGGAAGAAAAGAAAAATCCTCCATCCATTTGAAATACATGGATCGAATAGAATGTACTAGGAGAGAGGAGATAAAGAATTGCACTTGAGTTTCCAGTGACTCTTAGAGATGTCTGAAAAGCAAATTTAAAAGTAAGTCATTTGAAGAAATGATTTCTAGTTCTTAATAATACAATTCAGCATTTAGGAAGAAATTATGGACAAAGATCACAAGGATTTTCCTAGCTGAAAACCCTGCTGAGGAAGCCTATAATGGCATTACTTAGATTTAAGCTTTTTCTTGGAAATATAAGTGGTGCCACTGACAGTCTTGTCTTATTCTTCTACTGGTGGAGGTGATAATGAGCAGTATGGGTCCCAAGGGGAGGCTGCTGGAAGGAAGAGAGACACTGTGCCTGGACAAGCAGCGTAATTAGCCCTCTAGTAAGCCAGTGATGACTGTGGCAGAGAGGACATCTGCCCATTAGTGTTAATTAACCAACAGGAGAGGAGAGAGAGAGAGGCAAGGTGTGGATGTGCTTTCCAAAGCCTGGCAGCCTAAGGAAGGAAGAATCCACAGTAGTTTGAGGCTGAAAGTGAAGCAGCAACCAAAATGTGGACTGGGGTTTTATTTTGCACTCTCTGTTTCTGAGTGCTAAGGATTTTGGAGAAGACTCTTGAGAGTCCCTTGGGCTGCAAGAATATCAAGCCAGTCTGTCCTAAAGGAAATCAATCCTGAATATCCATTGGAAGGACTGAAGCTCCAATACTTTGGCCACCTGATACAAAGAACTGACTCACTGGAAAAGACCCTGATGCTGGGAGAGATTGAAGGCAGGAGGAGAAGGGGATGATAGAAAATGAGATGGTTGGATGGCATCACCGACTTGATGGACATGAGTTTGAGCAAGCTCCAGGAGTTGGTGATGGACAGGGAAGCCTGGCGTGCTGCAGTCCATGGGGTCACAAAGAGTCAGACATGACTGAGCAGCCAAACTGAACTGACTGAAATGAAAGCTCCTTTCAGTCCCATGAAGGAGGCACTTATTAAGGTGACTATCTCTTAGGTGAGAAAGCCCACTCTCTGCCCTAAGACCAGGACAGGAAGCAATGTGTCTTCAGATCTCTGGAACAAAAATGCCCACACTGAGCAAGGCCAGAACCTGGTGGGATTTCTTTCTTTAAAAGCTGAATCTGACAACATTTTAAAAGCCTTCATGTGCAGTACCAGCAAGCCAGCTTTCTGAAGTGGGGTCAAGAGCTGGACTAGATGTTGCAAGGTGCCCTCCAATTCCTGCGACTCTGACTTGAGACCTTGAAGCAGTCCTGGTGAGGATGCAGCACTGCCCCATGCAGCTGTGTGGAGCCATGTGGCTGAGACACACAGCTAGCCTCAGTGCACCGCTGCTTTCTTAAATTTAATTCAAGTTTCATATTGCTTGATATGAAAATTGAAAATAACTTAATACACAGGAACTACTCTAGCTTTACAATAATAAAAAAATGTAACATAAGGTTTTTGGAATAGCATTGCTTTTCATTAGTCCATTCACTAATAAGTAATTGAATTTTAAATTTTATCCAGAAATGTCTGATTTTTATTATCCAGAGATCTTTCAATACTGAGATGTATTAAAGTTTATATGTTTTTATTAACACATTCCTTTTAACAAGGTAGTCATATTCATAGCTTAAAAATTAAGTTTGCATCTAAGTATTCCATTTCTTGAACCAGGAAAACTATATTTCCTATTCTTCTTTTCTTCAGTTAGTCTTGTTTGCATTAGTCATCTGCACACAGGTTACTCATGAAGTTTGTAGTGAAGACAATGTGAAAAATACTTTCTTTGTGATTCTGGCTTAAATTTATCCAACTTGATAAGTTTTATGAGTGACATTGCTTTTAAAGTCTTAGAACAACAAAAAGGGGTAAGGTGGTTTCTGTTTCAGGATTTCACAGTTTAATCTTATACAGACAGAATTAATATACAGGGAAGGTTAATAAAATAATGTAACTTTCTCTTTTTGTCTCCCCCTCCCTTCTAGAGAAGGAAATAGCAACCCACTCCAGTATTCTTGCCTAGAGAATCCTGTGGACAGAGGAGCCTGGTGGGCTGCTGTCCATAGGGTCTCACAGAGTTGGACACGACTGAAGTGACTTAGCAACAGCAGCAGCATTTTCATTGCATCAGTGATGCTATCCAACCATCTCATCCTCTGTTACCCACTTGTCCTCTTACCTTCAATCTTTCCCAGCATCAGGGTCTTTTCCAGTGAGTGAGCTCTTTGCATCAGGTGGCCAAAGTTTTGGAGCTTCAGCTTCAGCATTGGTCCTTCTAATGAATATTCAGGGTTGATTTCCTTTAGGATTTACTGGTTTCTTCTCCTTGCAGTTCAAGGGACTCTCAAGAGTCTTCTCCAGCACCATAATTCGAAAGCATCACTTTTTTGGTGCTCAGCCTTTTTTATTGTCCAACTCTCATATCTGTGTTCATTTCAGTTCAGTCACTCAGTCATGTCCGACTCTTTGCGACCCCATGAATTGCAGCACGCCAGGCCTCACTGTCCATCACCAACTCCCGGAGTTCACTCAAACTCATGTGCATCGAGTTGGTGATGCTATCCAGCCATCTCATTCTCTGTCATCCCCTTCTCCTCCTGCCCTAATCCCTCCCAGCATCAGTGTCTTTTCCAATGAGTCAACTCTTCGTATGAAGTGGCCAAAATATTGGAGTTTCAGCCTCAGCATCAGTCCTTCCAATGAATACCCAGGACTGGTCTTTAGGATGGACTGGTTGGATCTCCTTGCAGTCCAAGGGACTCTCAAGAGTCTTCTCCAGTACCACACAGATGATACCACCCTTATGGCAGAAAGTGAAGAGGAACTAAAAAGCCTCTTGATGAAAGTGAAAGAGGAAAGTGAAAAGTGGGCTTAAAGCTCAACATTCAGAAAACGAAGATCATGGCATCTGGTCCCATCACTTCATGGCAAATAGATGGGGAAACAGTGTCAGACTTTTTGGGCTCCAAAATCACTGAAGATGGTGATTGCAGCCATGAAATTAAAAGACGCTTACTGCTTGGAAGGAAAGTTATGAGCAACCTAGATAGCATATTCAAAAGCAGAGATATTACTTTGCCATCAAAGGTCCATCTAGTCAAGGCTATGGTTTTTCCAGTGGTCATGTATGGGTTTGAGAGTTGGACTGTGAAGACAGCTTAGTGCCGAAGAATTGATGCTTTTGAACTGTGGTGTGTAGGACAAGAGAAAAACCGTAGCTTTGACTAGACGAAAATTTGCTGGCAAAGTGATGCCTCTGCTTTTTAATCCACTCTCTAGATTTGTCATAGCTTTCCTTCCAAGGATCAAGCGTCTTTTACTGACTGGCTGCAGTTATCATGTGCGTGCATGCTAAGTCACTTCAGTCATGTCCAATTGTGCACAACCCTATGGACTATATAGCCCTCCAGGTTCCTCTCTGTCCATGGGATTCTCCAGGCAAGAATATTAGAGTAAATTGCCATGCCTTCCTCATATCGTTGCCTAATTTTTTCATATTATGTCACATCATTTATCTAACACCACTGTTTATCGTGTAATTTAAGTCCAGAACCCATTCAAGGAACCCTCATAAGATTCAGAGAAACCAAGGATAAGGGGACATAGAAGTCATAGTATTTAATACTAGTATACTGATTTGCATATATTGCTGGGGACCCCATATTCATACACACAAACACACCTACCCTACTCTCACTGCTCTGTACACATGTACACACACACACTCTCTTATACACTTTGTTTTCTGTTGGTTTGTCTAATTCACTATGGACCATTTATGCTGAGAGATGAGTCTTTCTCTAGGTTTATATGATTCTTGTGGTTTTAAAGCTTGTTTGACTATGTCTCTCAAAGTTAGAACTTAATCGTAAACAGATGCCTGCAAGACAAAAAAAAAATAGTTGCACATGTTATTCTTTTGATATCTTTCCAACAAAGGCTGTCAGACAATTTATTACTAGCTGTCATTTTGCTAAGAGACCCCCTTCTTTCATGAAAGTAAGGCATGTATTGATATCTGGGTGGGGATGACTTGATTAGTCTTGGAATCAGGTAGTCTTGACATGTCCTCAGAGTTTATATAATTCAATTAACTTTGCAGTGTATGACAACTTCAGTTCCCATCATGGCATTTTAATAGAGTGATACGTATATAAAATGTTGGTTCAGAATTAAACTAACTGAAAACTTTATATTGGCTGTAGCACAGTCTGTCTTTAAGAAAATCAGTTCTGTTTCTGCCACTTGAGAGGTCAGGTCACTGGCTATAAATTTGATGTCAATTTCAGTGATAATGAAGGCCAATTAGAGTAGTTTTTGACATGTGCCCTTTACACACTGATCCAATTAATAAGGACATATTGGCTTTGCATTCTTCACATTTATGCTTAATCCTCAACAGACAGCAAAATATACCACTAGTTAAGGAAACAACATTTGATCTTGTCTTTATGGTTTAGATTTGTTTTTTTCTTTGATCATTAAATGGATTTTATTTCATGCTGTTTATTATTTTACATTAATTTGGCAGGTGGCACATACTTTTATTCTTTGGGTTGCGATTCTGAGTTGAATGATAGCTTAATTTAGAAAGGGACCTTGGAAAATGGTCTGTCTAGTTTTTCCCTTATAATTTACATTGCATATTAATATAGTGTATGTGTATGTATGTGCAGTATATATTGTCCCCAAATAAAAGATGAGAAATGTGTTTGGTAAAATGGGACTCTAGAGTGGTGTACATTGCTGTCCTCAATTTATGTAACATATACTTCAGATAATTTATTAGAAGCAGTACTCTAACAGTCAAACCTATTTAAGTCTGTGTGTGCGTGTTCACCTCATTTGTTTGCCGGATGATGGTGATGGTACATCCTGACATAGCATACTAATGCCTGTTTTTGATAATAGCTTTGACATGTGTTCACTTAGACAAATAAATATTTTCATCTTTAATGAGTTCTTGGAGAGGAATAAGAAGTTCACCTGCTGAACTGTGGTAACTGAGTAGAGCTGTAGGGCATGGTTAAGATAAGAAAGAGAGAGACATTTAAAATTATAATCCCTTAATCACAAGAATCATCACCTCATGTCTACCATATACAGCCAGCCAGACACACAGAACAGCAAACACACACACACACACACACACACACGCACGCACGCACACATACATACACCATGCATAGAATACTATTAACATTCCAAACAAATTTAATTTTTATTCATTATTAAGATCACTTTGGGGTGGTCTGATATTCTTTTTGGCAGTGGGCTTTGATTCATTTGATTATCTACCACTATATTAAATAATGTGAGGTAAAACTAAGGTCTGGTTTTCCTATTATGAATTATCAGCCCTATTTGTGAATCATTTTAAATAAACCAGTTATGAAATAACATAAACTATTTCCTACCTGCTGCTGCTGCTGCTGCTGAGTCGCTTCAGTTGTGTCTTACTCTGTGTGACCCTATAGACGGCAGCCCACCAGGCTCCCCTGTCCCTGGGATTCTCCAGGCAAGAACACTGGAGTGGGTTGCCATTGCCTTCTCCAAGGCATGAAAGTGAAAAGTGAAAGTGAAGTCGCTCAGTCGTGTCTGACTCTTCGCGACCCCGTGGACTGCAGCCTACCAGGCTCCTCCATCCATGGGATTTTCCAGGCAAGAGTACTGGAGTGGGGTGCCATTGCCTTCTCCGATTTCCTACCTAGCCGCCCTTAAACATTATATCTGTATTTTCTGGAAGCTTTATTTTTAAGTGGTTCCAGATCCTTTACTGCTTTTTCAGTAAGTGTCATGAATAATATAATTGGTATTAAAAGTTCAAATATAGATATAGAAAAAATTTATCCTTGTCAAAATGAAAATTACTTTATTGTATTTTCTGACTATAAAAATCATGCATTCTCATTGGAATAACCCAAACTATACATTTTTAAAATATAGTAGAACAAAGTTGAAATTTTCCTAAATCTTACCCTTCTGAAATAACCACAATTACCATTTTGGTGAACAACATTTTAGATATTATACTTATATACACACACATGTTCATCATTTTAAATAAATAGATCATGTTATACATTTTACTTGTCATTGGTACATTTCCAACTCAAAAAATATAAAACTATTTTATCAATCCCTTTTATTTTTCTAATTAGACAACAATACAGTGGAAAAAGACTCTTGGGAAAATGTCAGTCAATATAGGACTATGTAGTTAAAATGCAATGTCTCTCTTCATGGCAAAATTGATTCCCATATAAAACTCATTTTAAGAGTTGAGGTTTAACTCAATTTTGTTACCTGAGAATGTAAATATTTCCTTTCTTTACAATATTTGAAGCTATCATTTATTTCTTAGGTTCATTTATGTTGACTGGAACCTTGAACACAATATTGGTTAACCTCAGTGATAAGAAGAATGCTTATTTTAATCTTGACTTTTGAGCAGGATTCTGTAATTTTCTTTAATTTGACCTGGTGCCATTTAAGAATAATTTATTCTATTCGTAGCTCTCTAAGATTTTTGTTTGTTTTTTTGTGTTTGTTTTAGTTCAGTGTGTTTTACCTTAATAAGGATATACATAAAACTTTATCAACTGCTTTTCTAAAATATGTTAAAATATAGTTTAAAAAAAGGAATTTCATTGGTAGGATTTCCCCATCATGAGCCACTGTTTTATTGCTCGGATACTCTCTACTGTCTTGCTGTATTACTGTTCTTTAATCACATAGTTAGAGTTAATTTGCTAATAATTTATTTAGAAATGTGATCTTTAAATTAATATCAAAATTACATGATGGTTCTGCTCCTTACCTAATTCCTATCTAATTCTGTTATCAAGTTGCACAATCAGTAAAATGTGATTATTGAAATGGGAAGGGGCCTAGAAGTCAAAGAATTAATCTTCTTATCTTATACATGGATAACCAAAGACAGAGATGTAAATAGTTACATTAGCAAAACAAATATCAGACCCAGGACTGTGTGATTTAAGATTCATAATGTCTGGAAGTCAATTTGATATGCAAAGTTCTAGAGAATATGCAGTTCCTTGGTAATAGTTTGTTTCCATGAAAGAGCCCGCCTAAAGTCACTACTAGGAGGTTCACCTACTTCTAGCTTCCTATCATAGTTAGAAACTACAGTTTTATTCTCTGACACTTTCATGTGTCCCCTTAAATTAAATAGATTGTGTTTCTTGAGATTTGTTTGTGTTGTCTTTGAGTTCTCTGGAAGCTCCTAGTCCACATCCACATCATAGGTGGATAATGGGTATTTGTTGCCTGATGAAACTATTTACCTGCACCTTGCCACGGTCTTTTATAGCACAATTCTTTGAGTCAAATTTCTACAAAACTCATATTCATGGTCATTTCTCATTACTACAAGGAGAGCAGCATTGTTTGACAGGGAGGAATGGAAGAGATGGCTTGTTTAGCCAGAGGTCACTTGGATGCCAACAATAAGAGAACACAGACCCCCTTCAACACTTCTCACACTCAGTCCCAAACCTCTGATTTAGGCTTGCCTAGAAACAAAGCATGCATTACATTGCATTCTGCTGGAGACGCGAAAGCTCCTGGGTTTCTTCATGGGAGTTAACGCGTCTCTGTCCATCTGCCATACTCACCAGCATTTGGCAGCCAGATTGGGTCCTTTGAAGAGTTATTTTACTTGATTAAAAATAAATAAATTAAAGGCTAAATTGGAGCTAGTCAGTTGTTCCCAATTTGATATCTGAAGTGAAAAGTAAAACTTGAAAGAAAGAAGCTGCCTTCCAATCTTTGTTAAGTACGATGACCAGACTAGAAGAAAAGTGTGTTACTTTTCTTTGAAGTCCTGATGTCTAAACCTTTGTGGAAAATTGCAAATGAATTTCAAAGAGAAATTTCATTTCTCTTTCTCACTTGTCCTGAATTTCTGCTGCTGTCTCCTCCCTCTAAGCTCAATTTTTCATTCTCTCTTTGAGGATGGTACATTCTTAAGCATACTAATTCATGCATTTATTCATTTATTCATTCACTGAAGAAGTATTTATTGTCTGGCTATTTATATATCAAGTACTAGAAAATGAGGTTCCAATGATGAGCAAATAAGGGCCCTTCTCTTATAAAGCAGAGGAAATGATCACTAATCAAATACTGTCTTCAATAAATGTATAATTACAAACTGAGAATCAGGCTCTCAAGGACAAACCTGACTTGGGTTGGGGGAGAGCTCAGTGGTGGATAGCGAATGTAGTGTTGGTGAAAAACTTTCTAAAAATTTGCTTTTGAGATTAGATTTGCAGTTGAGTGTTATCTATGTGTGATGTAAATGTGGCGGTGAGAAGGAGGAGGAACACATTCCAGGCTAAAAAAACGGCATGGACAAGTGTCCTGTGGCAGAAGGAAGTGTGAATATTTGAAATTAGGCTGATAGAGTGCAGTAAAGAACTATGTGATGAGTCTTGGACCAGGCTGTACCGGGCTTGGACCAGGATCTTGTAAGGAAGAGACTATGGAATGGGAATGGGAGATGATGATGAGGGAATTGAATTTACACTTGAAAAAAAAAATTGTCAGCTGCAATATGGTGACTATATTACAGAGAAGGCACAGTGGCTGAGAATAAAAGCTAAGACTGAATGAAAAAATTGACAGTACACTTGACTAGGGTGGGGAGAAAGAAAAGTAGATGATTCAGGACATGATTTGAGAGATGACATAAAAACAAATGGATGCATAAAGGAAGGAAATGGGAATGAGTATTGTCCAGGAAGTCTCTAGCTTTCTCCTTTGTTCATAAGACATATGGGCCACCTCCCCTCCTACACTGTCCTCTGTCCACATTAGGCTAGTCTGGCCATCATCATTCTACCCAAACTAAAAATGATCTGAATCAGTGAGTCTCTGTGTCTGAATCGATGAGTAATTTCAGGAATTACTTTCTTGACCTTTCATTTTTTTTGATATTTGAAACTACCTTCTTGAAACTTTCTGTTCTCCTAGCCTCTATGACATCAGAGTATTGTGGGTGACCTCTATCTCTGGCCACTTTTTACATGACTCATTATAGGTTTAAAGATAAAGATAGAAGACAATTTCTATCTTCCTAATAAATATTGGTATCTTAGGTCCTCTTGTAAGACTATTTATTCCATACTCAAACACATCCAATTGCTATTGATAAGCTGCTGCTGCTGCTGCTGCAAAGTCGCTTCAGTCGTGTCTGACTCTGTGTGACCCCATAGACGGCAGCCCACCAGGCTCCCCGGTCCCTGGGATTCTCCAGGCAAGAACAATGGAGTGGGTTGCCATTTCCTTCTCCAATGCATGAAAGTGAAAAGTGAAAGTGAAGTCGCTCAGTCGTGTCTGACTCTTCGAGACCCCATGCTTGATAAGCTAGTGACTTCCTAATTAATATCCATGGTACTTCCTCTTTCCCTCCTTCATGGCTCTTCACAAGTTTTTGTGAACTTTTATTCTTTTCTAAATTCAGAAAGCAATCCAATCTTTTGCAAATGCCAAGTCATAAATAAAGAACTTGCTTTAGCTGTACTGTGTCAGTATTCTTACTCCAAGTTTGCCTGTGTTTATTTGTATCTTTGCTACAGACTTGTCAGATTTTGATGCTCCCAATATGCAAACACAGTTGGACTGAAATCAACTCAAAGCAATTAAGTTTAATGATTCAAGGGCTTTCTTTCCTCAAGTATTTTCCTCCATAACTTAAAGTAATGATACTTATTTTATGCTCCTATAATAGATAATTAGAAACTTTTTTTTTGATAAGGATAGGGCAGAGGAAGCACATAGTTTTCAATGAAAAAATTAAGTTGCATTAAGCCCTCTAAGAAATACACTTTATTTAATGTATTAGTTTAAAACACAGTAGAAGATCATACATTTCCAAATGCATAAACTATTGCAAATTCCTTGGTGGTCCAGTGGTTAGGACCCTGTGCCTTCAGTGCTGAGGGCCTGGGTTCAATCTCTGATTGGGGAAGTAGGATTCTATAGTCTGAACAGCATGACCAAAAAAAGATAAATTATTATTTTTGTTAATTTACATAGACAGCATTCTATTTTTAGGATACTTAACCTGATTAAAAAATATTTTTAGGAAAGAATACATGATTATCCTTACCATCTAGCTATTTACTATCTGAAATAAACATAATTGAGTCTTGGAAGAGTAAAGTAGATTTTATTGTGGGAGTATGAATTCTGATTCTGGGTGTCTGGGAAGATTTTGTGGAGGAGATAGCATTTGACTAAGACTTTAATATACAGGTATGAATTTAAAAGAGCACATGGAAGGATAGGTTTTTTACATAATAAATGGTTTGTAAAAGGATAAACCCCAAATTGTTTATTTTCTTCAAGAACTAGATATCCTTTGTACCTGGTATGTAAAGTGTTCTAATAGACACCAAGGAATTAGATATTCAAAAGAGGAGAGGTGATAAACATGTTTATCTACATGTGCAGGAACTGAAATGAACATCTCCTTCCCCTGTGCTTGCTCCTGCTGTTAGGACATCTAGGTTGCAGACATTTGATTAGAAAGTGCCTTCTACTGAATTGAAGTTCTGCATTGCCAGCCTTTTACTTTGCTAAGAGGAGCCATCTGAAATTAATGCATAATTGGTATGTAAATTTCTGGCTCAGTATTCATTTCAGTATGGTTGTAGGCATGATAATATGAATTTGGCTTACTTAGGTAGAAAACAAAAGAGACTTCACTGGAAGATATAAGCTAGTGCACATAAATACAGGCAGAGGGCTGAGACTGGGTAGACACAGGAACTGCTCCAGGATTCCTCTCAGGAAGTGGCAGATATGCCCACACCAGGGCAGGGAAGGACTAAGCACCTTGATTAACTGTCACACTAAGACTTCATACCACTGAGGTAGAGGAGGAGACAGCAGTTGTCCAAAGGGAAATCAGACTGTTCTTGACAGAAAAAGGAGCAGATGTTGGGTAGAAGGCCAGAAATCTCTCCTACTTTTGATTTTCTTGTTTCCTGAGTATTTTTATTTTTAAACTTTTATATCTTATGGACTAAATGTTTGTGCCCGCCCCCCAAATTCATATGGTGAAATCTTAACACCCAAGGTGATTGGACTGGGAGATGGAACATTTTGAAGGTGATTAGGTAATGAGAGAAGAACCCTTAAATATGTAATTAGTGCCCTTATGAAAAGGAATCCCAGAGATTTCCCTCAGCTCTCCTGCTGTGTGAGGTTCCAGCTAGCGTAGAGGGTCATTCTAGGAACCTGGAAGCTGGTGCTCACCAGGTATTGCATCTGCCACCACCTTGATCCTAGACTTCCCAAACTCTAGCACTGTGAGAAGATAATTCTGTTGTTTATAAGCTACCCAGTCTATTATTTTTGTTAAGGTAGCCCTAATAGACTAAGCCCTATTTTTCAGGTGGTGGTATAGGTTGTTATTTCTTATCTCTAATTTGTGAAGCCTTTTCTATGACTTCCTAGCCTTTTCTGTGTGTGTGTGTTTGTATGTATGTGTGTGTGTGTGTGTGTGTATATATATATATATATATATATATGGTCAGTTCATGCTTCTTGTAGATTTTCACCACTTTACATTAATCTTAAGGAAGGAGTGTCTTATACAAACAAATGAAAATCAACACAAAGCCTAAATGTGTCTGTGTGTTGTGGTATGTATGTCGAGAGTAGTACATCAGAGTTACCTGGGGAAATTTTTTTTTTTTAACTTTTCATTTTATGTTCAAGTAGAGCTGATTAACAATGCTGTGATGATTTCAGGTAGACAGCAAAGGGACTTAGCCATGCATATACATGTATTCTTTCTCACTTGTAAAACTTTAAGAAGTTGAATTAAACACAGTTTATACCTCTTATAACTTCCATCCACAGTTCAGTTTAGTTGCTCAGTCGTGTCCGACTCTTTGTGACCCCATCCATGAACCGCAGCACGCCAGGCCTCCCTGTCCATCACCGATTCCCGGAGTTCACCCAAACCCATGTCCATTGTGTCAGTGATGCCATCCATCGATGTCATCCTCTGTCGTCCCCTTCTCCTTCTGCCTTCAATCTTTCCCAACATCAGGGTCTTTTCAAATGAGTCAGCTCTCCACATCAGGTGGCCAAAGTATTGGAGTTTCAGCTTCAACATCAGACCTTCCATGCACACCCAGGACTGATCTTTAGGATGGACTGGTCGGATCTCCTTGCAGTCCAAGGGACTCTCAAGAGTCTTCTCCAAGACTACAGTTCAAAAGCATCAATTCTTCGGCGCTCAGCTTTTTTTATAGTCCAACTCTCACATTCATACATGACTACTGGAAAAACCATAGCCTTGACTAGAGGGACCTTTGTTAACAAAGTAATGTCAACAATGAGTCCAGGTTCCTGAGCAGAGAATTTCTCTCTTAAGAACATGGGTCAGGGATGAGAGGTACCATGTTATATGCCAAGTGAAGGGGAAGGATCACAGTCCAATAACTAGAAAAGATGCCAGGGATATTAATTAGTGTACAGAACTGGAACTAGGAAGAGAAGAACAAACATCAGTAGGATAGTAATGTGAATTAATTCAAGAATTGTCTAGCCAGGCTTTATTGTCTGCAATATTTTCAATATACCTGAAAGGGCAGTGCATTCAAATTTAAAACTTCTAGAATGTGATACATCTTAGAAGGCAGAAGGACTTGTGCGAAGGAAAGAGGCTCATGAGAGAGATGCTGAAAAAATAATCACTCCCCTCTGAGTAACATGGCACCATTTCCCTGTTTGAAGATTTTTTATGTGACTTTTGCAATTATTAGAGTATCGGCAGTTATTTTAAAGATACAGTTTAATCTTTTATTTAAAAAAAAATGAAAGAAATTGTGTCCTGGCCTTTTCTTTGTAATAAACTTTTGAATCTACCTGAGTGCCTTTGGTTCCATTTTGGATAATTTAGATTCTGATTTTCTTGGCCTTGGGTAAGGCATAACATCAATAAAGTCTGGTCAATCATTTCAATGCAGGAAATTTTCAGTACTTTAAATCAGGGTGGCATAAATGGCATACATTTTTTCCTGGTTAATAGTCTTCCTGTCAGTGCATGGTTTGAATGTATTCTCTCTGTTTGGCTTTGTTTTCCCGTCTATAAAATACTGGGTGAGAGAATACAGTCAGAGGTCACAAACTGGTGATCTATGAACTAAAGTAAGTGAACAGACTGTTAGTTTGACCAGGGCCATGAATTTTTCCTTGTATTTTAATGAGGTCTAATGCCATTAGATAGAGCACACATGCTCATGTTTGCCTGAGGCCCCACCACCCTACCCCGCCTACTGTTACATGTAGACTCTACATTTGTATATCTTGCCTGAGTCCTTAAAGCATTTTGATTTGTGGCTCTTTGATTAGAAATTGTGTCATATGTCTTTAGATTCCTAAGGTTTTACTTCTATAAAATCTCTTAAGAGAGTGAATGTTCTTCCCCATCCTGGATTAGTAAAAGAGATGATCTGGAAGGGAATTCATACATCTTCAGGGCTACCAGGTATCAAACTGTCTTCACACACTGTCTCATTTAATCTTCAAAGTACTCAAGTTAGGTAGATACTGATAGTATCATACCCATTTTTAGATGACAAAATTCTCTCAGATATTACCATTTTATCCATGGTCAGAAATTTTGATAGTTGTGGGAATCAGGTTAAAATCCAGACCTATTTGTCTCCAAAACCTCTCTATGAATAATTTCCCTTAGAGGACAGAAATCTTTCACAAAGATCTCTTGAATAATACAACTTTACATAGACTTTTGAAAAAAGTTCGATATATAAAAGATGTTAAATGTCCAAATATCTCAAAGTATCTTACAAAATATTTTATTTGCATACTATTTTCTTCGACCAGTAGGGAGTTGCCTTCATGTTTCACCTAGGAACGTACCTGACTGCCTGAAGAGCCACACAGAACTTATGAATATTAGAAGAAATTTGGCTTTCACTTACCTCAGCTGGTAAAGAATTGGTAATGCAGGAGACCTGGGTTCAATCCCTGGGTTGGGAAGATCCCCGAAGAAGGGAAAGGCTACCCACTGTAGTATTCAGGCCTGGAGAATTCCATGGACTGTATAGTCCATGGGGTTGCAGTGAGTTGGACATGACTGAGCAACTTTCACTTTCACTTTACACATTGATTTGACCTAGAAAAGATGTCACAAATCACTCAAATTAGAAATGTAAAGATATTTTTAACACATAACTTTTTCTGGTCACAGAATATTAACTATCCTATACATTTAAATTTGTTTGTATAAAATATCACTGAAACTCTACGAGCCTTAATTTGGTAATCGTAACTAACTATCTAGAAAGCTTACCTGAAGTAGAACAGTTCTGGTAAGAAGTTTGGGTACGTCCGAATAAAAGAAGACAGAAAGAGTGTTAATATAATCATTCATGGAGTAAAAAACTTTGAGATGTATTTTCAACTCAGTGTTTTGTAAATAAAAAGTATGATAATATAGAAAATATTATATTATCATACTTATATTAAATATTATATTAAATATAATATATTAAATATATTAAATGTATATAATATATATAATATAATATATAACAATATATAATATAATATAAAATATATAATATATAATATTAGATATATTATATTAAATATAAGTATGATAATATAGAAAAGGCAGAGGAACAAGAGATCAAATTGCCAACATCTACTGGATCATCAAAAAAGCAAGAGAGTTCCAGAAAAACATCTATTTCTGCTTTATTGACTATGCCAAAGCCTTTGACTATGTGGATCACAATAAACTGTGGACAATTCTGAAAGAGATGGGAATCCCAGACCACCTGACCTGCCTCTTGAGAAACCTATATGCAGGTCAGGAAGCAACAGTTAGAACTGGACATGGAACAACAGACTGGTTCCAAATAGGAAAAGGAGTACATCAAGGCTGTATATTGCCACCCTGCTTATTTAACTTATATGTGTACATCATGAGAAATGCTGGGCTGGAAGAAGCACAAGCTGGAATCAAGATTGTCAGGAGAAATATCAATAACCTCAGATATGCAGATGACACCACTCTTATGGCAGAAAGTGAAGAGGAACTAAAAAGCCTCTTGATGAAAGTGAAAGTGGAGAATGAAAAAGTTGGCTTAAAGCTCAACATTCAGAAAATGAAGATCATGGCATCTGGTCCCATCACTTCATGGGAAATAGATGGGGAAACAGTGTCAGACTTTATTTTTTGGGGCTCCAAAATCTCTACAGATGGTGACTGCAGCCATGAAATTAAAAGACACTTACTCCTTGGAAGAAAAGTTATGACCAACCTAGACAGCATATTGAAAAGCAGAGACATTACTTTGCCAACAAAGGTCTGTCTAGTCAAGGCTATGGTTTTTCCAGTGGTCATGTATGGGTGTGAGAATTGGACTGTGAAGAAGGCTGAGCGCCAAAGAATTGATGCTTTTGAACTATGGTGTTGGAGAAGACTCTTGAGAGTCCCTAGGGCTGCAAGGAGATCCAACCAGTCCATTCTGAAGGAGATCAGCCCTGGGATCTCTTTGGAAGGAATGATGCTAAAGCTGAAACTCCAGTACTTTGGCCACCTCATGCGAAGAGTTGACTCATTGGAAAAGACTGATGCTGGGAGGGATTGGGGGCAGGAGGAGAAGGGGACAACAGAAAATGAGATGGCTGGATGGCATCACTGACTTGATGGACGTGAGTCTGGGTGAACTCCAGGAGTTGGTGATGGACAGGGAGGCCTGTTGTGCTGGGATTCATGGGGTCACAAAGAATCCGACACGACTGAGCAACTGAACTGAACTGATGATAATATAAACAGAAACTTTGTGTTTAGGATGATTTTTATGTTAACATTAATAATTAAATTGACTTCAGTATCATAGTAACCAGTAAATGTCCAGAAGAAAAATGCTAGTTTTTAAAAGGGAAAAAAAAAAAGATAAAGATGATAAATTAAAAATTAGAGTGTATTCACCCTTCCCTCTGGTACCATAAGTTCATTCTCTATGTTTGACAGTCTACTTCTGTTTTGTTGTTGTTGAATCACTAAGTCATGTCTGACTCTTTGAGATCCCATGGACTGCAGCCCTCCAGGCTTCTCTGTCCTACATTCATCTGGAGGTGCTTAAATTCATGTCTATTGAGTTGATGATGGTATCTAACCATCTCATCCTGTTGTCTTCTATCTTTCCTGGTATTAGGGTCTTTTCCAATGAATTGGCTCTTTCTATCAGGTAATCAAAGTTTTAGAGCTTCAGCATCAGTCCTTCCAGTGAATATTCAGGATTGATTTATTTTAGGATTGACTGATTTGACCTCCTTGTAGTCCAAGGAATTCTTAAGAGTCTTCTCCACAACCAAAATTCAAAGCATCAATTCTTAGGCATTCAGCCTTCTTAGATCCAGCTCTCATATCCAAACATGACTACTGGAAAAACCATAGCTTTGACCATACAGACATTTGTCAGCAAAGTGATGTCTCTGCTTTTTAATACACTAGGTTTATCATAGCTTTCCTTTCAAGGAGCAAGTATCTTTTAATTTCATGGCTGCAGTATCCATCGCAGTAATTTTTGAGCCCAGGAAAATAAAATCTGTCACTGTTTCCACTTTTTCCCCTTCTGTTTGCCATGAGTGTGACGGGACTGGATGCTATGATCTTTGTAGTTTGAATGTTGAGTTTAAGCCAGCTTTTTCACTCTCCTCTTTCACCCTCTTCAAGAGGCTCTTTAGTTTCTCTTCACTTTATGCCATTAGAGTGGTGTCATCTGCATATCTGAGGTTGCTGATATTTGTCCCAGCAATCTTGATTCCAGCTTGTAACTCAATCAGTCTGGCATATCGCACAAAGTACTCTGCCTAGAAGGTAAATAAGAAGGGTGACAATGTAATGTGTTCCTTTCCCAGTTTGAAACCAGTCCATTGTTACATGTCCAGTTCTAACTGTTGCTTCTTGACCCTCATACAGGTTTCTCAGGAGACAGGTAAGGTGGTCTGGAATTCCCTTCTCTAAGAATATTCCACAGTTTGTTTTGATCCATATAGTCAGTGGCTTTAGCCTAGTCACTGAAGCAGAAGTAGATGGTTTTCTAGACTTCTTTGCTTTCTTTATGATCCAATGGACATTGGCAATTTGATTTCAGGTTCCTCTGCCTTTTTTTAAAATCCAGCTTGTACATCTGGATGTTCTCAGTTTCTATTCTGTTGAAGCCTAGAATTTTGAGCCTAAACTTACTAACATGTGAAATGAGAGCAATTGTCCAGGTGGTTTGAACATTCTTTGGCATTGCCCTTCTTGGGGATTGAAATGAAAAACACCTTTTCCAGTCCTATGGCTGAGTTTTCCAAATTTGCTGACGTATGGAGTACAGGATTTTAAGAGCATCATCTTTTAGAATTTTAAATAGCTCTGCTGAAATTCTGTCACTTCCACTAGCTTTGTAATAATGCTTCCTAAGGTCCACTTGACTTCACACACCAGGATGCCCAGCTCTAGGTGAGTGATCACACCATTGTGGTTATCTGGATCAGTAAGATCTTTTGTATATAGTTCTTTCATGTATTATTGCCACCTCTTAATCTCTTCTACTTCTGTCAGGTTATTACTGTTTCTGTCCTTTATCATGCCCTTTTCTATTTTGTGATAAGTTCATTTGTTTTATTTTTTAAGATTCTGCATGTTTGTTGTTCTCTTTCTGACATACTTCACTTACTATGATAATCTCCATGTCCATCCATGTTGCTGCAAATGACATTATTTCACTGTTTGTAATGGCTGAATAATATTCTGTTGTATATATGTACCACCTTTTGTTTATGCATTTCTCTGTCCGTGGACATTTAGGTTGCTTCCATATGTTGGCTATTATAAACAGCACTGCAACGCACATTGGAGTGCATGGATTCTTTTTTTTTAAAATTTTATTTTATTTTTTAAACTTTACATAATTGTATTAGTTTTGCCAAATATCAAACCTCCGTACGGCTCTCTATAGTGTTTGTACCAATTTACGTTCATACTGACAGTGAAGGAGGGTTTCCTTTTCTCCATACCCTCCTCAGCATTTATTGTTTGTAGATTTTTTGATGATGGCCCTTCTGACTGATGTGAAGGAATATCTCATTTTAGTTTTAATTTGCATTTTTCTAATAATGCCTTTTCTAATAATTAATAGTTATTAGAAATTATTACTTTCTAATAATTAATTTTTATAAAATTAATGTTTCTAATGTTGAGCATCTTTTGGTATGCTTCTTGTT
This sequence comes from Bubalus kerabau, assembly GCF_029407905.1. Classification (NCBI taxonomy): domain Eukaryota; kingdom Metazoa; phylum Chordata; class Mammalia; order Artiodactyla; family Bovidae; genus Bubalus; species Bubalus kerabau. The sequence goes on along the minus strand of NC_073624.1, from coordinate 146,158,741 downwards.
CATCTGTGTGTGAGTCTGTGTGCATGCTCAGTTGTGTTCGACTCTTTGTGACCCTATGGACTATAGTCCACCAGTCTCCTCTTCCATGGCATTCTCTAGGCAAGAATACTGGAGTAGATTGCTATTCCCTTCTCCAGGGAATCTTCCTGATCTAGGGATTGAACCAGTGTCTCCTGCATGGCAGGCAGATTCTTTACTGCTGAGCCACTGGGGAAGTCCTCTTGGCCATCTGTATGTCTTCTTTAGAGAAATGTCTATTTAGGTCTTCTGCTCACTTTTTGGATTGGATTGTTTGGCACAGATTGGGAGTCTGAGATTGTCATGCACACACTACTATATTTAAAATAGATAACCATTATGGACCTACTATATAGCACAGGGAATACTGCTTCAGTTCAGTTCACTTCAGTCTCTCAATCATGTCTGAATTTTTCAACCCAAGAACCACAGCACGCCAGGCCTCCCTGTCCATCACCAATTGCCAGAGTCTACCCAAACCCATGTCTGTTGAGTCGGTGATGCCATCCAACCATCTCATCCTCTGTCCTTTCCTTCTCCTCCTGCCCTCAATCTTTCCCAGCATCAGGGTCTTTTCAAATGAGTCAGCTTCTTGCATCAGGTGGCCAAAATATTGGAATTTCAGCTTCAGCATCAGTACTTCCAATGAACAACCAGGACTGATCTCCTTTAGGATGGACTGGTTGGATCTCCTTGCAGTCCAAAGAACTCTCAAGAGTCTTCTCCAACACCAATGTTCAAATGCGTCGATTCTTCGGTGCTCAGCTTTCTTCACAGTCCAACTCTCATCCATACATGACCACTGGAAAAACCATAGCCTTGACTAGAGGGACCTTTGTTGGTGAAGTAATATCTCTGCTTTTTAATATGCTATCGAGGTTGGTCATAACTTTCCTTCAAAGGAGTAAGCGTCTTTTAATCTCATGACTGCAATCACCATCTGCAGTGATTTTGGAGCCCCCAAAAATAAAGTTAGCCACTGTTTCTACTGTTTCCCTATCTATTTGTCATGAAGTAATGGGACCGGATGCTATGATCTTAGTTTTCTGAATGCTGAGCTGTAAGCCAACTTTTTCACTCTCCTCTTTCACTTTCATCAAGAGGCTCTTTAGTTCTTCTTCACTTTCTGCTGTAAGGGTGGTGTCACCTGCATATCTGAAGTTATTGTTATTTCTCCCGGCAATCTTGATTCTAGCCTGTGCTTCCTCCAGCCCAGAGTTTCTTAGGATGTACTCTGCATATAAGCAAAATAAGCACGGTAACAATATACAGCCTCGATATACTCCTTTTCCTATTTGGAACCAGTCTGTTGTTCCATGTGCAGTGCTAACTGTTGCTTTCTGACCTGCATACAGGTTTCTCAAGAGGCAGGTCTGGTGGTCTGGTATTCCCATCTTTTTCAGAATTTTCTACAGTTTATTGTGATCCACACAGTCAAAGGCTTTGGCATAGTCAATAAAGCAGAAATAGATGTTTTTCTGGAACTCTTGCTTTTTTGATGATCCAGTGGATGCTGGCAATTTGATCTCTGGTTCCTCTGCCTTTTCTAAATTCAGCTTGATCATCTGGAAGTTCACGGTTCACGTATTGCTGAAGCCTGGCTTGGAGAATTTTGAGCATTATTTTACTAGCGTGTAAGATGAGTGCAATTGTGCGGTAGTTTGGGCATTCTTTGGCATTGCCTTTCTTTGGGATTGGAATGAAAACTGACCTTTTCCAGTCCTATGGCCAAGGCTGAGTTTTCCAAATTTGCTGGCATATTGAGTGCAGCACTTTCACAGCATCATCTTTCAGGATTTGAAATAGCTCAACTGGAATTCTATCACCTCCACTATCTTTGTTCGTAGTGATGCTTCCTAAGGCCTGCTTGACTTCACATTCCAGAATGTCTGGCTCTAGGTGAGTGATCACACCATTGTGATTATCTGGGTCATGAAGATCTTTTTTGTACAGTTCTGTTATTCTTGCTACCTCTTGTTAATATCTCTTGCTTCTGTTAGGTCCATACCATTTCTGTCCTTTATTGAGCCCATCTTTGCATAAAATATTCCCTTTGTATCTCTAATGTCCTGTAATAACCTAAATGAGAAAATAATTCAAAAAATAATAGATACATTTATAACTGAATCTCTTTACTGTACACCTAAAACTGACATAAAACTGTTAATCAACTATATTTGAATATAAAATTAAAGAAAATTTTAAAGTGTCTATATAGAGTATCTTTCTATAATTTTTAAACTTTGGTTTAACCAATATTCATCTCTTTGACCAAAAGATTGAGCTAATAATTTCATATTTCTACTTAAAACAAACAGTGCTCAAATTTAAAGACAGCTATTTTATGCAAGTACAGTGCAAATTATTATAAAATTTATTAAAGGAATTAGACTGCTAAATTTTACTTTCTGTGAGTGGGGTTTTAAGAATGGAGTGGGGTACAGAAATGACTGCCCTTTTCAAATAATCACAAATGTGCTAATTATGTGGCTGATATGAAAGTTGAGGCATTGTGACCTTCAAGCCAACAAAAGACCTTTTCAAGTAAGCCATTTCCATGTACATTAATAAAGTGATCAATGCCACTCCACAGTTTAATAATATATGGCTGTTATTTCATTATATGTAAATGCAAACCAAGGAGTTATTTCACTGCCAACATATTTAAAGTAATGCTATTTAAAAAAAAAAAAAAAAAAAAGCAAAGGCTGTAAATCCATGTAAGTAACAGTTTTTGGTACTCTACAGATAGTCATCCAAAGATATGTTTGTTGTTCACTTTCAACACATGCAGTTTAAGTTAAGGTTCTCTGCAACTGATTGGATTTTGGATTTGATCAGTAAAAACTGCCTTGTGCTAAAGCATATAATAACTGAAACTTAAGGAAAATGATTGTTAGGAAAGCGATCTCTTTGCAGTGATGGAGGCAGTGACATTTTTTGTAGATCCAAGAAAACATTGCCTCTGTACATGAACACTCATCTGCTAGCAAGGGGATGTTGAATAAGACTGAAGTTCAAAGGAAAAGGATGGAATTCCACAATCTTTCTCACAACTTATTCATGGTATAAAGAAAATATTTATAAACATTGGACTTAGGTCATTGCCATGAAGGCAGTTATTTTAAAGGGCAGTCATATCCCTGGAAAACAGTGTGTTTCAAAACAATAATGTATAAAAAAATATGGATATTACTAAAGGCGTGAATCAAATTGACTGCTGGAATGTCAAATAGTGCCAATGAAGTTGTAGTAGAAAATCAAGAACAGGAAGAAGAATTCAATTATCTTGTATTTGCCCAGCTTTGTAGCATATTTGATGCTGAATAAAACATGAACAAAGATACAGTCATGCTTAATGCAACTTAAGAATGCATAATAGACTTCTGGGAAATAATAAACCAATTACAAACTTAAACCACAATCATATGAGTCCAAGAATTTATTAGCATTCAATCCATAGATAAACTTTTTCTCAGTCTCATAAGAAACCATAGCAGCATCTTATTATGGGTTAGATATTGAAACCAAGAGACTGTACAGGGATTGCAAATTTGTTCACCAGTCTTCCTGTTGGCTTTAAACACTACTGTATGGCCCTTTGTTGTTATTTAATAGATTTCTGAATGCTTCCAGTGACATGTATGAAAACGCTGTAGTCACTGAAATTTTCAGTGAACACTTAAACGCTCTTGTCTGTGATAACAGATGTTTCTGCATTTCCTTGATAATCTGAGATAATTTCCATTATTTTGTATTTAAGGTGGCAAATCTTGCCTGTTCCATGTCAACAAATGAAGATGGGATTAAGATTGTCAGAGTTGCTGCCAATCACCTGGAAACTTTGTGTCCACAGGTATGATAACTGTCTTTCATTAAACTAGCTATAAAAAAAATTATGTGTAATGCTGCAGACTTTCATACATATGGAAACATTAAAATGTATATTTTAAAAATATAAAATGACTCATCCTAAGGTCATAGTTTACTCTTTATTAAGTACTTCATTCTTTATTTAACACCTGGTTCTTGTAACAGTTTCTGAGAAACCATCTTAGAATTTTCTGAAAGATATAGTTTGAAATCAAAGCAGTGTTTTGTCCAACACATCTGATTTATTTTTAGTCATTATTTAATTTGAAATCTCAAATCATATGAAAAGAATGTTTTTTTTTCCTCTTTTATCAAAAGAAGGCATGAGTTTGAAAAAAGCCAAGAAATATTGTCTTGTCTGGAATTCAGGAGTTTTTTAAAATCCAAAGAGAAACATATTGCTTAGGAATTATTTCTAGATGAGTAATTGTCTCAAAACTATGATTCAGGATACACAGGAGAAGGGGACAACAGAGGATGAGATGGTTGGATAGCATCACCAACTCAATGGGCATGAATTTGAGTAAACTCTGGGAGTTGGTGATGCACAGGGAAGCCTGGTGTGCTGCAGTCCATGGGGTCACAAAGAATCAGACATGACTGAGCGACTGAACTAAACTGAACTGAGGATACACCTAAGGTCAATCCTTTATTGCCTTAGAATAAGCAACAAGTGATGTAGATAATTACTTCCCAATTAAAACCACAGTAGTTGTAAAGATGTGAAATATAATAATGATTAGAAATTTCAAGCCTCTGGACTTCTGCTGGAATTCTAATTTTACTAAAAGCAGAATGTGTGTTAAATTCTTGCTTGCTTTGCCAATGATTTCATCTGTAAGAATATTTAGGAAATAGTAAGGTGACTGCTTCTTTAGACTTAATGCTGATTAACAAATGAAAACTGGCTGAAGTACAATCTAGAGGACCAGCAACTGAGATCTCATAACTGAGGTCAGTTTTCTATGAAGTCCCATAGGGAACAGAACTGTGCAATAGGCCACTGAAGTGGCTGAATAACTTACACTCCCCTCAGTAGTTTGCGTTTTCATTTCTCCATATTGTAGATAACACTTGATGTGGTCACTATTGAAATATCTTTTGAATCTGAATAGTATTCAGTATATCTCATTGGTTTCAATTTATACTTTTATGATTACTCAAGAAAGCACTTAAAGAAACAGTTATTAACCATTTGGCTTTAGAAGTCTGAATTGCTTAAACCCTCTGACGATTTTTAGTTGCTTGTTTTTATTGCACTGCTTAGATTTATTAAAAATATCTTCTGTTGACTGTGGCTTTTCCTTTAACTTTGAATATAATATTTTAATCCTAAAGTATTTTAAGAACTATAATATGAACATATGATTCATCCTTTAATTTTTTAATTAAACATTTGAGCATCTACTCTGCACCATGGTATGTTGGTTTGTGCTTTGTCAAGAAATTCTTCCAACAAAAGAGTTACATAGTCCCTGTACTTTCTTTTTAAAATAGTAAAGACTTATTTAACATTTAAATCTTTATTTTATCTGAAATTTATTTTTATGTCTAACAGGAGGTTGAATCTATTTTTTTAAACAGTGGCAACCACTGGGCTATCATCCTGTATTAAAAAGTTGATCCTTTACCAATTATACTTTATTTTTTAGATTCCATATATAAGTAAAATCATGTGATATTTACCTTACTCTGTTTGACTTATCTCATTTAGCATATTCCTTCTAGGTCTATCAATGTTATTACAGTGGCAAAGTTTAATTAATTTTTTATGGCTGAGTAATATTCCATTCGGAGAAGGCAATGGCACCTCACTGCAGTACTCTTGCTTGGAAAATCCCATGGATGGAGAAGCCTGGTAGGCTGCAGTCCATGGGGTCGCTAAGAGTCAGGCTTGACTGAGCGACTTTACTTTCACGCATTGGAGAAGGAAATGGCAACCCACTCCAGTGTTCTTGCCTGGAGAATCCCAGCGATGGGGGAGCCTGGTGGGCTGCTGTCTAAGGGGTCACACAGAGTTGGACAAGACTGAAGTGACTTAGCAGCAGCAGCAATATTCCATTGCATTTGTTTTGTATGTGTGTGTACAACATCTTCTTTATTCACTCATTTATTGATAAAAAAGACTTAGAATGCTTTAAAATCTTGGCTATTATAAATAATGCTGCAATGAACATGAAAGTGAAAGTGAAGTTGCTCAGCTGTGTCCGACTCTTTGCGACCCTGTGGACTATAGACCACCAGGATCCTCTGTCCATGGGATTCTCCAGGCAAGAATACTGGAGTGGGTTGCCATTTCCTTCTCCAGGGGATCTTCTAAACCCAGGGATTGAATCCAGGTCTCCCTCATTGCAGGTAGACGCTTTAAGCTCTGAGCCACCAGGGAAGCTCATAGGGATACCTATATCTTTTCATGTTTTTTAAAATATTTTTCAATTAAAAAAATTTTTTTTGGCTGCGCTATGGCTTTTGGGATCTTAATTCCTGAACCAGGGACTGAACCCATGCCCTTGGCAGTGAAAGAGTGGAGTCCTAACCACTGGACCACCAGGGAATTCTCAAATATATCTTTTTAACCAATGTTTTTGATTTCTTTGGATAAAATTCCAGAAGTGGAATTGCTAGATCATTTGGTAGTTCTATTTTTAATTTTTTGAGGAACCCCCCTACTGTTTTTCATAGTGGCTACACCAATTTACATTCCCATAAATAATGCACAAAGGGTCCCCTTTCTCTATGTCCTTGCCTACACTTGTTATTACAACAGGTGAAGTGATAGCTCATGACTTCAATTTGCATTCCCCTGATGATTAGTGATACTGAGCATCTTTTCATGTGTCTGTTGAGTTACAAATAGATTTTTGTAGCATCTTTAGGATTCTCCATATATTGGATCTTATTGTCTGTAAACTGTGGCAGTTTTACTTTTTGCCTTAAAATTTAGACTCCTTTCATTTCCTTTTCCTGTCTGAATGCTGTGTTTATTACTTCCAGCCTGTGTTTAATAAAAATGGCAAGAGTGTACATCCTTATTCCTGATTTTACAGGAAATGTTTTTAGCTTTTCATACATTACATATGATGTTGACTGTGAGTTTTTCATATATGGCCTTTATATTTTGAGGTGCATTGCCTCTTTACCCACTTTTTTTGGATTTTTTTTTTATCATAAATGAATGTTGAATTCTGTCAAAAACTTTTGCTACATCTATTGAGATGATCATATGATTTTTACTGTTCAATTTGTAAATGTGGTATATCACATTGATTGTTTGAAAATACTGAACCATCTTTCATCCCTGGGATAAATCCTACTTGCTCACAGAATATGATCCTTTTAATGTATTGTTGAATTTGGTTTGCTAATGTTTAGTCGAGGGTTTTTACATCTATGTTCATCAATGGCATTAGCCTATAATTTTGTGTACATGTGTCATATCTTTGGTTTTGGTGTCAGGGAGAGTTACAGTCTTAATTGTGACTTTTGGTTACATCTTGATATCTTCTAGTCAATTTTAGATGCCTTGTTTCTTTCTTTAAAGTATTACTGTTCTGCTCTGCTCTTTTATGTAACTTTAAGTATCCACTTACAAAGTTCTATAAAAATACATATTAGAATTTTTTATTGAAATTGTTAAAGTGTTTTAGATTTTAGATTATTTTAAGGAAAAGTGACACCTTCAAGATACTAAATATTTCCATTAATAAACATGTTTTATATATCCCCATAATCAGATCTTTTTTTAAATGTCCTTCAGAGACTCTTTAATATTCTTTTTATTATTAATTACAATAAAGTCCATGGCTATATTTTGATGGAATCCCAATTTTTCTCAATAGGCCAGAAAACTTTCCTAAAGACCAGACTCAAATATTTAATTTTCCCTTTACATCTCCACATTTATACCTAGAAGACATCTAAAACTTAAAATAGCCAAATGGAACTCCTAATAGTTGCACCCCTGCCTCATTTTGCTTTTCTTCAGTCTTACTGATTTTAGTTAACAGCATGGCCTTTCACCTAGTTTCTCTGAGGAAAAACCTAGAGATTTTCTTTCTTTTTTTTTTTTTAATGCAGTAAATATTTATTGAACATATGCTATGTAGTAGGTATCGTTTATGCAGCTGGGGAGTAAACAGTAAAGAAAAAAAATTAGTCAAAACTCTTGTCCTAGTGAAACTCATATTTTAATTATATCTAATGGCTAGTTTTCCTATTTAATCCATTAACAAGCCCTGTAAGTTTCACCAAAAATATTTGTCTTGAATCTATATACTTTTCTTCATGTTGTTTGTCAACAGGATGAAAAATATCATAGTCTGTGCCTCATCATTTCTATCTTTGACAACAGAAATATCCTACATGGTTTCCATGCTCATTCTCATGTCTTTCTAATCTACTTCCCATATAAAAACCCAATTTTAAAGATGTTTAGCATAGCAGTTGCTTTTCTTAGCCCTTTACAATAAAATGCAAAGTTCTTTTAATGAGTTATTCAGACTTAAATGAAATTTCTACTGCCTAACTGTCAACTCTACTTCATATTATTTTCCTTTGCATTTGTTAGATCTCTGCACTTTGGCCTTTCTGTTTCTAGAACACAATAAGCTTCTTACCACCTGAGGGAGTTCACACTTGGTAATTTCCCAGTTTGTTTTTTTCATATGGCCATATGGACAGCTTCTGTTATGTTCAATTTGTGAAAACTGGGCTCAAATATCATCTCAGACATCAGCCTCTCTAAGTTACCTATCATGTCACCATATTTATTTCTTTTAAAGTCTCTACTATAATTTGATATTATATTTTATATTATTTTTCTAGTTTTTTATTGTACATTGTCCACTCTCAAATATAAAGTTTATGAAGGCAGTGATATATTGTTTCTTGTTCACTACCTGGATTCCACATACCTAACAGAAATGCAGCATATATTGGATGCTCAATAACTATTTGTCCAATATATGGGCAGGGTTTCTAGAATATTAAATCATTTTATATTCATAGACTGCAACAAGAATTTTTGCAACATCTTTTAGACATATCTCTCTTTTTTCGACAATGTAAAAAATTACCTTATAGTTAGCTTGAGTTGTAATTGAATAAAAAATAAATCATTAAAATGGCTGATGAATGTATAGTTGCTAACCTCTACTGCTGGGCTGCAATCTGCCCTTGGCCTAGCTCATTTCAGTATTTTACTAGTGATTTGGATAAAATTTTATAATTATGGTCTTAATCTTTTTCAGTTGAAAATTAGAAGGTAAAGGGACTATATTAGCTGAAAGACTCTAGTCATAAAGAATTTGAATATTCAAAACATGGACTGAATATTATTATATTCAGCAAAGAGTCAGACATGACTGAGCGACTGAACTGAACTGAATACTGAATAGGTAAAATATTAAACCATATATTTTTGGCACTATAAAAGAAATCTAAAAATAAATAATGGAGTGAACATACCTTAGTAAATATTTACTCTCCAAAAGGCTTAGAAATTTTAGTTGATAGTAATCTCAGTATGAATCAACAATGTGATTTAGCTGTCAGAAAAGACTAATATAACTTAACATTTTTTTCATCAAAGAACAAGTTCTAAAATTTATTCTCTACCTCTGTACTACAAAATTATTTTTTATACTGTGTATTTTTTATACAGTATACCCTGAAATTCAGAGTTAGTGGGTCTAGGGTGCATCCCCAATTGTATGTTGTGTGTATGTATGTATATATGTTGTGTGTATGCATGTTTGTAAATGTGTATAAGATCCATTTTGGCAATATCTATTGAAATAAAATATGCATATTCATTTAGGTTCATTAATTCCACTTCTAGAAATTTATAGTACAGACACATGAGTGCACATGCACAAAAGTCTTAAGCAAGTTCTTTATGTTTTTTTAAATTGAATTAAATTTGATATAGAATATTAACTTCAGGTGTATTAATGGTGATTGGATATTTTTGTATATTATGAAATGATCACTGCAATAAATCTAGCTGACATCTATCATCATACAGAGTTGTTACAACATTATTGACTATATTATATCAGTTCAGTTCAGTTCAGTCACTCAGTCGTGTCCGACTCTTTGCAACCCCATGAACTGCAAAACTATACGACATATCCCTGTGACATTTATTTTTATGGCTGGATATTTGTACCTCTTAATCCCCTTCACCTATTTTGCCTGTCCCCCCATCCCTACCACTCTGGCACACCAGTTTGTTATGAGCAAGGTTTATTTGTTTGTTATGAGCAAAGTTTGTTATCTGCAATGGCAAAGCTAGAGCCAACCTAAATATCTGTTAGTGGAGAATGTTAAAAGTTGTTTAAAGTAATGTCAGCTCAATATGTATTTTGGTATGGAAGATACCCAAGATAACCAATAAAAAGGTACATTTCCAATGAGTATCATATTTCCCACTTATGTGAAAAAAAAGAAGATGGAGCCATATGTTTATGTACTTGTAGGACATTTTTCAAAAGGTTCTCATGAAAATTTTAGTAGTGTTTACTTTCAAGAAGTGAGACTAGAGATATAGAACAGGAGGAATACTTTCACATTTCACTTTATTTCTTTAAGGATTCTAAATTTTTAACTAGAAATAGGTGTTTTATTAATTTTGAAGGAAAATTTAACCTACTTTTAATATTCAGTTCAGTTGCTCAGTCTTGTCCAAATTTTTGTGACCCCATGGACTGCAGCACACCAAGCTTCCCTGTCCTTTACTAACTCTCGAGCTTAGTCAAACTCATGTCCATTGAGTTGCTGATGCCATCCAACCATCTCATTCTGTGTTGTCACCTTCTGCTCCCTCCTTCAATCTTTCCCAGCATCAGGGTCTTTTCCAATGAGTCAGTTCTTCGCATTAGGTGGCCAAAGTATTGGAGTTTCAGCTTCAACATTAGTCCTTCCAATGAACATTCAGGACTAATTTCCTTTTAAAATTAGATTAACTTTGGAATAAGTCAGGTTGAGAAAACACAGGGCAGAAGGAGCTCATGATGGTGCTACATTTAGTTCCTGTTTGCTAAATACCATTGAATTCACCTAGGTTGCAGTGAATTGGATCATCTTGGTTTTTACTGTGTCTAGAGAACTACAACTGTAATATTTTGCCCAGTTACAGATGTCATACTTTGAAAAGACTGTCACCTGGAGGAAATTTAGCAGATAATATCTGAAATGGTGACATGACTTGAAACTCTGCTGTACAAAAAACTCATAAAAGCAACAGGGAATTTTTAGCCAGGAAAAGGTTAAGACATGGAGAAACATGATCACTATCATCAAATCTTCAAAGGGCTCTGATGTGAAAGACTTGTTCTGAAGGTCCCTAAGGGGCAGAACTACAACCTATGAACATGAGCTAGAAATATAAAAATTTTGTCTCAATATAGAATGATTTTTCTACAGGAACTGCCCTGGAAGAAATTGGACTTTGTTGAGAAGGAGGGATTTGGAGTTTCTCAATGTCACAGACGTTTAAATATAAGGAGAGTGATATTTAGACAATGTAGAGGGTAAGAAGTTGGCCTACAGGACTTCTAACAGGGCTTCCCATGTGTTGCTAGTGGTTAAAGAATCCTCCTTCCAATACAGGAGATGCAAGAGACTCGAGAGTTCCATCCCTGGGTCAGGAAGATCCCCTGGAGCAGGAAATGGCAACTTGCTCCAGTATTCTTGCCTGGAAAATCCCAAGGACAGAGGAGCCTGGCAGGTTACAGTCCATAGGGCTGTAAATAGTCAGACGTGACTGAACACACACACACACACACACACACACACACACTTCTATTGCCCAATCTTGAGATCCTCTAATGAATCTCTCTTTTACATAAAGAAGAGAAACTTAACCTGGAAACTTAACTTGGTGGAAGGATAAAACTAAAATCTTGTTCCATTTTTAACAAGTAACTTGGAAGTTTAATTTGAAAGTATATATTTTATATTTGCATATGACACAAATGTGAGAAAAATAGAATTCAAGGTTCTAAAACATGTTGATAATTTGGAATAATGTTTGAAAACTCATAAGCTAAAATTTAATAAGGGTAAATATAGAGTCAGGGCCTTAGGTTAAATAAAATCTATTGCACAAGCAGATAGGAAAAAACATTACTTATCTAAAGCACCTGGAGCATCAGGAGTTGAAAGGGACATTCGTTATCTAGTTCAGTGAATTTCAAACACTGGTCCATCAAAAGCATTTTTATGGTCTATAGTGAAATCAGGTCAGTAGAGTTCGGTTTTCTCAAGTAAAATTTATTGAAAATTTATGTATCTCCTACTTTAATATTCATCAAAAACATTGACACATACTATATAAGTATGTTGTATATACTTATATATACATATACTATAGCTGACACAACCATATAAGTCAGTGGCATGACATGAGGACCATTTTATAGTTTTAACATGATTATGGTGCTTAGCTTGTGAAATATGAGAAAATTCCCAGTGCACTTGGCACAGGAATGTCCAAGTCCAGAATACTGTGTGGCTTCAGGCCCTGCAGTTTAAGGGCTAAATAGAAAAAGAAAAAATTGTTTTAAGACAGAGTTGAGCTATTATTTAATCACTGAAAGTGATCTTTAAACAGAAGTCAAGTAGGTTATTCCTTGTCAAAGATGTTGGAAAGAGAATGTTTTTTGGTTTATTGGATGTAGAGGTATTAGATGGTTTTAAATAAGATTTGTTAATTAGCCAAGAGCATGGTGAAAACTGTGAGTAATTTCCCCTATAGTGAATACAATTACAATTGGGCAAACTCAAACAGGTGCTTACTTTTCCAAAATCTAGTTAAGTTTTTGAAACTCTGTTCTGGTTGAATCAATATCTAATATTGTTTTGCTATGCCTTCTTCCATTTGTCCCTTTCATCAAATGCTTCCCAGTGACCAGAGAGAGCTAAAAGAGTTTAAAAAGGCATCTAGTTTATTTTCAGTCATATGTTTAGGGATATATTTCCATAAATTGCTTATTGAAAATCTATAATTACTTTTCAAAAGGGTTGTATATTCAGTTACATTCAGTTGCTCAGATATCTCCGACTCTTTTTAACTCCATGGACTGCAGCACTCCAGGCTTCCCTGTCCATCACCAACTCCCAGAGCCTATTCAAACTCATGTCCATCATGTCGCTGATACCATCTAACCATCTCATCTTCTGAGGTCCCCTTCTCCTCCCACTTTCAATCTTTCCTAGCATCAGGGTCTTTTCCAATGAGTCAGTTCTTCGCATCAGATGTCCAAACTATTGGAGTTTCAGCTTCAGCATCAGTCCTTCCAATGAATATTCAGGACTGATTTCCTTTAGGATGGACTGGTTGGATCTCCTTGCAGTACAAAGGACTCCCAAGAGTCTTATCCAACACCACAGTTCAAAAGAATCAATTCTTTGGTGCTCAGCTTTCCTTATAGTCCAACTCTCACATCCATACATGACTACTGGAAAAACCATAGCTTTGACTAATCGGACCTTTGTTGGCAAAGTAATGTCTCTGCTTTTTAATATGCTGTCTATGTTGGTCATAGTTTTCTTCCAAGGAGCAAGCATCTTTTAATTCCATGGCTACAGTCACCATCTGCAGTGATTCTGGAGCCCACAGAAATAAAGTCTTTCACTATTTCTATTGTTTCCCCATTTATTTGCCATGACATAATGGGACTGGATGCCATGATATAGTTTTCTGAATGTTGAGCTTTAAGCCAACTTTTTCACTCTCCTTTTTCACTTTCAAGAGGCTCTTTAGTTCTTCTTTGCTTTCTGCCATAAGGGTGGTGTCATATGTATATCTGAGGTTATTGATTATTTCTCCTGGGAATCTTGATTCCAGCTTGTGCTTCATCCAGACCAGCATTTCACATGATGTACTGTGCATATAAGTTAAATAAGCAGGGGGACATATACAGTTTTGATGTACTCCTTTCCCAATCTAGAACCAGCCTGTTCCATGTCCAGTTCTAACTGCTGCTTCTTGACCTGCATACAGATTTCTCAGGAGGTAGGTCAGGTGGTCTGGTATTCCCATCACTTTAAGAATTTTCCATAGTTTGGTGTGATCCACACAGTCAAAAGCTTTGGCATAGTCAATAAAACAAAAGTAGGTGTCTTTCTGGAACTTTCTTGCTTTTTCAATGATCTAGTAGATGTTGGCATTTTGATCTCTGGTTCCTTTGCCTTTTCTAAATCCAGCTTGAACATCTAGAAGTTCATGGTTCATATACTGTTGAAGTCTTACTTGAAGAATTTTGAGCATTACTTTGCTAGTGTGTGAGATGAGTGCAATTGTGTGGTAGTCTGAACATTCTTTGGCATTGCCTTTCTTTGGGATTGGAATGAAAACTGACCTTTTCCAGTCCTGTGGCCACTGCTGAGTTTTCCAGATTTGCTGGCATATTGAGTGCACTTTCACAGCTTCATCTTTCAGGATTTGGAATAGCTCAACCAGAATTCCATCAGCTCCACCAGTTTTTTTCATAGTGATGCTTCTTAAGGCCCACTTGACTTCACATTCTAGAATGTCTGGTATAGGTGAGTGATCACACCATCATGATTATCTGGGTTCTAAAGATTTTTTTTGTATAATTCTTCTGTGTATTCTTTCCACCTTTTCTTAATATCTGCTGCTTGTATTAGTTCCATACCATTTCTGTCCTTTATTGGCCTATCTTTTCATGAAATGTTCCCTTGGTATCTCTAATTTTCTTGAAGAGATCTATAGTCTTTCCCATTCTATTGTTTTCTTCTATTTCTTTGCATTGATCACTGTGGAAGGTTTTCTTATCTCTCCTTGCTATTCTTTGGAACTCTGCATTCAAATGGGTATATCTTTCCTTTTATCCTTTGCCTTTATCTTCTTTTATTTTCTTAGCTATTTATTAAGGGCTTGTAAGACACCATTTTGCATTTCTTTTTTGGGGATGGTCTTAATCACTGCCTCCTGTACAATGTCATGAACCTCCATCTGTAGTTCTTTAGGCACTCTATCAGATCTAACTATTAGGTATATTGAAAAATAGTGTGGAAGGTCAAGATTGCCCCAGACCCAGAAGTCTGTGAAGGTTGAAAAGAACCAAGGACCTGGGGGAGGGTGTGCACTGAAGATCACCTGCATTTATATATAAACATGGAAAAATAAAACCTCCATAAGGGTAGGAATTTTTGATCTCCTGACATATCCTAATAGTAATGCCTGACTCATAGTAGCTGCTCAGGACATATTAATGGAGTGAGTGATTATATCTGCATGAACTTATTTTGCATTGTAGACATTGGCAGGTGGATACTGAAAGCCAGGACTGTTCTTCATACTTCTTTGCTCTCTAGGTGTAAAGACTCCCGATTTCTAATCATTTCTAGCCAAAGTGATAAAAGGTACCAGTATGATGCTTTGTCTGCTTGAAGTGCAAGTTATGTGAAGTAACTGGCATTATCTGTTTCTGCATGGACAGGGTTATTTCGTTATAGCAGCAGCTTGTTCTGATTAAGTTTTGATGTGTCACTGTCTTTAGTACATGTTTCAGGAAGGGCATCGTGCTATCACTTTCAAGTGGAAAAGCTAGTCCTGATTTGTATGGTTTTGCTGTTGTTGTTTTTGTGATTGAGAATATGTCATATCAATGAAATGGAAGCACTTAATTTTCTAAATATCATGCTCTAGGGAAACAGATATATTTTCTTCCATTTTCTTGTAGGTGATGATGATGAATGTTTTGTTTGCAGCTAACCAATATAGGACTCAAATAATCAATGTAGAATTATCATATTCTTTAAGAATCCCAGAGTGTACCTATGAGAGTTGTGACAGAACTCTTGCAATTATACCTAATTTATTTCTTTTCTCTGCAGAGAACAGAAAAAGTATATAAGATTTTAGAAACCAAAAGTGAGGTAGGGCTATTAAAAAGGCTAAAATGAGGCAATCATCTTTTAAAAGCTGATTATGATTGGCTTGTTGATCCTTAAGACTGCCTAGGGTGACTTCAGACTGGAAGCCTAGGATCAGTCTCTTCTCTGCAATGCTGTGAAATTTATGCGGTGAAATGTGCCTGAAAAAGCTACATGAATACTGCTGCTTAAAGTCTGGAAATTAAGCTCTATCTTTTTGTGGTATCATAGTTCTAAATCCTGTCCTGAATACACAGTTAGCCTTTTATTCACTCCAAGGATCTCTTAATTCAACAAATATTTGGTGACCATTTACCAGGAGCATCCATGAAATGAGGGCAAACAAGGAGCAGAGAGTAAGGATTCATGCTTATCCACTGAAACACTTCTCAGGAATGAGGTCTGGGTTCAACCAGATGGGGCTTCTTCTAAGAAAATATGAGGCTATATTGTTCTGGAAGACAATACAAAAAATTATAACTGAGAAGTCATAGTCATTAAATTTTACTGGGGACATAGGGTCAAAGTTAGACAACGGGTTAAAAGTAATAGTGATTTGAAGTGAAGACAGAGGCAATAATTTCAGAATTATTCACAAACCAGGGAGTCTGTACTGGAGCCCTCATTTACACTTATGGCCTATGCTGTAATATTAGGCATGTTAGCATAAAGGATATTTGGCAAAACTAATACAATTATGTAAAGTTTAAAAATAAAATAAAATTAAAAAAAAAAAAAGGATCTTTGCAAACCTCCACAAGTACTAATTATAGAGGAAATAAAAGATGGAGCTTTACTATATTACATTTCCAATGAAAAGGGGAAACATATTATCCAAGCAGAAACAAAGTCGTGTTAGAGAATACATGAAATGCTGTGGGAGCTAGAGATTCATGTCAGGAAATTCCGGGAGGACTCGCAGCAAAGTGACATTTTCTATAGGTCTTAAAGGATGAACAAGATTTGAACATTTGGGAAAATGTGAAAAGGGCATTCTAAGCAGAGGAGATGGAAAAGTTATAACAGAAATTGAAAAAAGTAAGTAATCGAATCTGTCTATGCCACATTGTGTCTTCATGGGAGCTCTTGGCATTTTAGGTAGAAGAATACTTTGTGGTAGGGACAGTCATTGTAATGGGGTTCTGTGTGGCAGAAAACTCAGAATCAAGGGCAGTGGATCCACATTCATCACCTCCCCCAGTCAAGTCTTTGTGGTCACCAAAAATGCCTCCACAGACTTCCAAGTGTTTTCCAGGACATATTGCCTCATGTGAGAACAAATTGGAGGGCATAGGCCTTGGAAAAGGGAGAGTTTGGGTCCACAGTTGAAACAAAGGTTGTAGCCCTTATGGTCAAATGAAAGAATTTAGTTTTGAAATATAGTAGAGTATAGCAAATGATTACCAGTTTTGAGTAGGAGAGTGACATCATCATGGCTTTGCTTCCTAGGTGTTAATCTGGAAACTATATGTCAACTGAGTAGAAAAAAGTTTAGGCAGGACCAGTTGAAAGGTTATTGAATATCATATATAGAAGTAAGAATTTGAATGAGACATGAGAATAGAAAATTGTAGATGGGAGAATTGTAAATGGATTACATATATTGATCAGAAATTGAAAACACATTTAATGATGGTGATGATGGAGGCAAAGAAGATAATTTTGATGGTTTTGGCTTCTACCTGGGAGGATGTGTGTGTGCACATGTTCAGTCCTCAGTCGTGTCCAGCTCTTTGTGACCCCATGGGCTATAGTCTGCCAGGCTCTTCAGAGGTCTGTGGGATTTTCCAGGTGATAATACTGAAGTGAGTTGCCATTCCCTTCTCCAGGGTGTCTCCCCGATCCAGCGATCAAACCCATGTGTCCTGCATCGGTAGGTGTACTCTTTACTACTGAACCACCTGAAAAGCCTGCCTGAGAAGATAGTGGTTCTCTTAGGAGAAATTGGAAATATGAGGAAAGAGGAGTCACTCTAGAGCAGGAATTAATATAAAGTGCTAGTGGAACATCCACGTAGTACTTTAAAGATATTTAAGGTATTTTCAATATAAGGTTGAGATTATAGCAACCAACACAATATAAGAACTTGAGGAATTACAGCTAACTATGATGACCATTCATATACAGGTGATGATTAGAGCCATTCATGTAGGATTCACCTGCTATAGAGCAAGAGAAAATAAAAGGATCAAAGGCAGAACCTTAAGAAAACATATCCAGGAGAGAAGAAGAGGAACTTGAGAAAGAATGATCAACAAAGTAAAAAAGGAAATTCAGGAATGGGTGAGTTTTTAGAAGCATGGCTGGTCAATTAGGCGGACAGTGCTGCTACATGCTCCATATTATTCCAGTGGAATGAGTACTGACAAGACCCTGGAGGGGTGGGAGATGAGGAAGTCAGCAGTGATCTTAATGAGAGAGGTTCTGGTAGCTTTGTGGGGAAGGAGGAGAAAGTGGGGCTGGAAGATACATTTCTAGTTTTTTTTTTTTTTTTTTTTCTTTCCCCCTTAGGCATTTAAAAGTAAACGTAATCATGGAAAAGAAAAAAAAAAAAAAAGGAAACCCCATTTTGCAGGCTTTTACTACAGAGTCCTACCATACCTTTAGCTTCCAATTAATTTTACAATATTGCTGTTCATCTCCAGAATCTACATGTAGTACATTATATTTTTAAGCACTTTTAGCAATGTTCTCTAAATTATGCTTTTATTCAGTGAGCTCAGGCTCATGGCTAAGTATTTGTTGTTGTTGCTCAGTTGCCAAGTTGTGTCTGAGTCTTTGTAACCCTATGGACTGCAGACACCAGGCTTCCATGCCCTTCACTATCTCTGGGAGTTTATTCAAACTCATGTCCATTGAGTAAGTGATGTCATCCAACCATCTCATTCTCTGTTGCCTCTTTCTCCTGTTGCCTTCAATCTTGGCCAGCATCAGGGTTTTTCCAACCAGTTTGCTCTTCGCATCAGTTGGCCAAAGTATTGGAGATTCAGATTCAGCATCAGTCTTTTCCAATGAATTTTCAGGGTTGATTTTCTTTTTTTTTTTTTTTTTTTAAATTTTAATTTTATTTTATTTTTAAACTTTACATAACTGTATTAGATTTGCCAAATATCAAAATGAATCCGCCACAGGTATACATGTGTTCCCCATCCTGAACCCTTGGTTTGATCTCCTTGCAGTCCAAGGGATTCTCAAGAGTTTTCTCCAGCACCATAGTTTGAAAGCATCAATTCACTGGCTCTCAGCCTTCTTTATGGTCCAACTGTCACATCCATACATGACTACTGGAAAAACCATAGCTTTGACTATATGGATATTTGTTGGCAAACTAATGTCTTTGCCTTTTAATATGCTGTCTATGTTTGTCATAGCTTTTCTTCCAAGAAGCAAGTGTTTTTTAATTTCATGACTGCAGTCACCATCTGTGGTGATTTTGGAGCCCAAGGAAATAAAGTCTGTCACTGTTTCCATTTTTCCCCATCTCTTTGCCATGAAGTGATGGGATCAGATGCCATGACCTTCATTTTATGAATGTTGAATTTTAAGCAAGTTTTTTCACGCTCCTCTTTCACCTTCATTAAGAGGTTCTTTAGTTCCTCTTCACTTTCTGCCATGAGAGTGGTGTTCATCTGCATATCTGAAGTTATTGATATTTCTCCCAGCAATCTTGATTCCAGCTTGTGTTTCATCCAGCCCAGCATTCACATGATATACTCTGTATATGTTAAATAAGCAGGTGACAGTATATAGCCTTGATGTACTCCTTTCCTGTTTTGAAACGGTCTGTTGTTCCATGTCCTGTTCTAACTGTTGCTTCTTGACCTGCGTACAGGTTTCTCAGGAGGCAGGTCAGGTAGTCTGGAATTCCCATCTCTTTAAGAATTTTCCACAGTTTGTGGTGTTCCACAGAGTCAAAGTCTTTAGTGTAGTCAATGAAGCAGAAGTAGATGCTATTCTGGAATTTCCTTGCTTTCTCTATGTAGATGAGTAGATGCTGGCAATTTGATCACTGATTTCTCTGCCTTTTCTAAATCCAGCTTGTACATCTGGAAGTTCTCAGTTCACATATTGTTGAAGCCTTGCTTGAAGGATTTTGCTAGCATGGCTAAATATGAATAGGACCTATAGCAAATTTTTGGTAAATGGTAAATAAGATATTTACAGGTGATTAACATGTGATTTACAGATTCACAGGTGATTAACACTTGAACAGTGAAAGTGTTAGTTGCTTAGCTGTGTTCTACTTTTTGTGACCCCTCAAGACTAGAGCCCACCAGGCTCCTCTGTCCATGAGTTTTCCCAGGCAAGAATACTGGAAGGGGTTGCCATTCACTTGGCCAGGGGATCTTCCTGACCCAGGAGTCTATCCTGGGTCTCCTGAATTGCAGGCAGATTGTTTACCAACTGAGCCACCTGAGAAGCCCAATTAACATTTAAGTGATCTTAACTACAATGAGTAGATAAACAGCTTCAGAGCTTAAGATATTACTATGCAATTCAAAAGGTAATGTTAGAGCTAAGATGGTTGGTCACACTATTTTTAAATAACACTTTAAATACAAATCTGAAATGAATTATGTCAGTACTAGATTATTTAACTATATGTGAAATACCTGTGACTGTTTCTTCCAAGAATTTTACCTTGAGGGTTAAATGAAAATTGCATGTGTGCTCAGTCACTTCAGTCATGTTCAATTCTTTGCAACCCTGTGGACTGTAGCCCGCCAGGCTTCTCTTTTACCTGTAATCATATGCAGGAACCATATGCCCCAGTCATGACAATCTCACTGATCAATTGTACAAATCTAATCAACCATTCACCCTCATCCTCCTATTATGACCAAGACTCCAAGTTATAGTCCTGTAACTAAAGGATTCTGAACTCCCCTTTTATGTGTTATAGTTGACAATGCCACTGACCTGATTTAGATTTAGAGGGGTTTTATTCATTCTTTATAAGGAAGGGTGGTCTACTCCCACAGCTACACTGAATTCAAAGCTTGGAACTCTCAGAGACTCCCAGTCTCTTGGAATACACATCGAGTAGGACAGTGAGTCAGAGGACGCAATGGCAACCCACTCCAGTACTCTTGCCTGGAAAATCCCATGGACAGAGGAGCCTGGTAGGGTGCAGTCCATGTGGTTGCTAAGAGTCAGGCATGACTAAGTGACTTCACTTTCACTTTTCACTTTCATGCATTGGAGAAGGAAATGGCAACCCACTCCAGTATTCTTGCCTGGAGAATCCCAGGGATAGAGGAGCCTAGTGGGCCACTGTCTATGGGGTCACACAGAGTCAGACACGACAGAAGCGACTTAGCAGCAGCAACAGCAGCAGGGCAGTGAGTGACTTAAGAAAGTCAGTTTTAAGAGAACAATGGAATAAATTTAAAAATATAAGTATACCAACAATTTTTTTAACTTTATAGTTCCTGTTCTAAAGCTGCCTTTGCTGACAATGTTCCATAAAGTAAAATATTATTCATTTTGGGTACCCCAGGAAGAATGGGGGGAGGAGAATTGGAAACAAGTTGAACAAACATACTGTTATCACCTGTGCTCAATATAAAAGGCAGTATATAGATACCAGATCAAGGGCAGTGAAGCAGAAGTGTTCTGAGGTCTAGAAGCTATAAGATCATCATTCCATAAGGTAGAATGAACTAAGCTGGGGAATTTAAAATAGTCAAATGGTGTTTCTAGTAAGTAGCAAGATATTAATGATGCATTCATATCATATCAGTCACTCAGTCGTGTCCGACTATTTGTGACCCCAGGAATTGCAGCACACCAGGCCTCCCTGTCCATCACCAACTCCCGGAGTTCACTCAGACTCACGTCCATTGAGTCAGTGATGCCATCCAGCCATCTCATCCTCTGTCATCCCCTTCTCCTTCTGTCCCCAATCCCTCCCAGCATCAGAGTCTTTTCCAATGAGTCAATTCTTCACCTATGGCAGGTGCTTTCCCAGGGTTTTCATACTTAATTCTTATAACATTCTTGTGGCATCAAATTATTGGACTAATTTCATGTATAAAGAAAAAGAAATTCAGAGATGTTAAATAAGTTACCCAAGGTTAAGTAATCAAAAAAATAAATGCTATAGAATTTGGATACTAATATTTATCTTGGTTTTAGAGGAATTGTTTCAACAGAACTTTTACCTATTCATATTTGTATAATTCTCCAAATAACATAGACTTTTTTTTTTCTGTTGTTCTTGATGTAAAAAGGATAAAGAAAATTTCTCAGGAGTCTTTACTTTGAGTCTATAATGCATTTTAACCCTCATGTATTTAAGGTGTGCTATCTAAGAACTCTTCCTAGGTGGCTGTGGTAAAGAATGTACCTGCCAATGCAGGAGACATAGGAGATGCAGCTTTGATTCCTGGGTTAGGAAGATCCCCTGGAGAAGGAAATGGCAACCCACTACAGTATTCTTGCCTGGGAAATGCCATGGACGGAGGAACTTGGCAGGCTACGGTTCATAGGGTCACAAAGAGTCAGACATGACTAAGCAACATGCATTTCACAATTTTAACTTGGCTTCTTCACAAAGAATAGCAATGCTATTTGATATGTACATATCACTTTGTTATTTAAATAGGCTTTGTAGTTCCTTTAAACTATCACACTAAGATTCAATCCCAGAAAGGCTGAGTGGTCTCTATAAAATTACACAGCGCACTCTGTTTAGAGGTTCAGTTCAGTTCATTCGCTCAGTCGTGTCCAACTCTTTGTGACACCATGGACTGCAGCATGCCAGGCTTCCCTGTCCATCACCAACTTCTGGAGCCTACTCAAATTCATGTCCATCATGTCGAGGCGATGCCATCCAGCTATCTGATCCTCTGTCTACCCCATCTCCTCCCACCTTCAATCTTTCCCAGCATCAGGGTCTTTTCCAGTGAGTTGGTTCTTTGCATCAGGTGGCCAAAGTATTGGAGTTTCAGCTTCAGCATGAGTCCTTCCAATGAATTATCAAGACTGATTTCCTTTAGGATTAACTGGTTGGATCTCCTTGCAGTCCAAGGGACTTTCAAGAGTCTTCTCCAACATCACAGTTCAATAACATCAATTCTTCTGTGCTTAGCTTTTTTTATAGTCCAACTCTCACATCCATACATGACTACTGGAAAAACCATAGCTTTGACTAGATGGACGTTTGTTGATAAAGTAATGTCTCTGCTTTTTAATATGCTGTCTAGGTCCATCATAGTTTTTCTTCCAAGGAGTAAACGTCTTTTTGTATTAATAATTCTTGTCCTCTAAAATCAATTAATATCTCTGTTAACAGGATGGGTAAAAAATTGTAGATCAATGTGCTAATCATGTCTGTGATTAATTATTTTCAAATATTTAATAGTTAAAACTTTTGATTAAAAAAGCTTCTTTTGGCAGATAGCTGGACATAAAAGTGTATAAAGAAAATAAAGTAATATTTGAAATTACTATATGCATAATTTTAGAAAGAAAAATTTCAATTTAAAAAATTGATATTTTCAAGCTGTGTATTCTCATTCTCTTAAAAATATTCTTTTATAGTTCAATCCCCTATTTAGGATTCAGGCAATATGCTAATTTTTTACAGAATCCTATAAAAAACATCAAACTCATTTATCAGTATCGCATTTATCATTTAACTACATTATGTAATTTCAGGTATTTGTCTTTAGGTAATGATGATAGACGAGTTAATTCTAAATTTCAGGTTCAGTTTCAGTAACTGTCTTAGTCTTGGTATTTGTTGAATTTGCTTCTTTCTATTTTTTGGTATTATTTATCTCTATATCACTGCAGGTGGTGACTGCAGCCATGAAATTAAAAGACACTTACTCCTTGGAAGGAAAGTTATGACCAACCTAGATAGCATATTCAAAAGCAGAGACATTACTTTGCCAGCAAAAGTTCATCTAGTCAAGGCTATGGTTTTTCCTGTGGTCATGTATGGATGTGAGAGTTGGACTGTGAAGAAGGCTGAGTGCCGAAGAATTGATGCTTTTGAAATGTGTTGGAGAAGACTCTTGAGAGTCCTTTGGACTGCAAGGAGATCCAACCAGTCCATTCTGAAGGAGATCAGCCCTGGGATTTCTTTGGAAGGAATGATGCTAAAGCTGAAACTCCAGTACTTTGGCCACCTCATGCAAAGAGTTGACTCATTGGAAAAGACCCTGATTCTGGGAGGGATTGGGGGCAGGAGGAGAAGGGGACGACAGAGGATGAGATGGCTGGATGGCATCACTGACTTGATGGACGTGAGTCTGAGTGAACTCCGGAAGTTGGTGACGGACAGGGAGGCCTGGTGTGCTGTGATTCATGGGGTCACAAAGAGTCGGACACGACTGAGTGACTGAACTGAACTGAACTGATCTCTATATCAACAGTGACTCTGCCTATTATTTTGAGCCATTTCAAGTATTTTTTTAATCTGTAAAGTTATTAATTACAAGTTAATGATTGAATGAGAAATAGTTCCCCAAAACTTGAACTCCATTCCTAGATGACATAGTGACCCAAAGAAATGTATACTTACTATCCCTCATACATCAGTGCTTTTGAATACTTTGGGTAGTGATATTGAAGCTTTTAAATGGTAGTGAAAAGTGGAGGTCAGAAGTTACTTTAATATAAGGACAAGCAGAGTATAATATTGAAGAAACTGCTGCAAACTCGCAATGTTTCCTTGCCTTAAGGCCTTTAAATTAATTTTTCAGGACCTTTGATGTCCCACCTCCCAACCCTGCCAAAAGGGGAGAAAAGAACAGAAAATCCCCTGTAACTAGTTTTTATATACTTAATCTAGTGGAATGTTTGATTTCTGTTTAGAGTCTGCTTTGTGTTTTCATTTCTCCTTCTTAACCATCCTATATTTGGCTATAGTATTGTATTTTCCAAGAACTATTGTTGCATAGATAGAGCTAATTCATGGATAATACAGTCATGAGATAAAGCATTTTCAGGGAAGAGCCCTTAGCTTCCAGATAGGTCTGGTATAATACCATTAGTACTCAGATAGGTACTAATCTGAGAGTAGGAGTTCAAAGATAGGAAAGAAGTCTGTAGTGTGAGGCAACTTAGGGGAAATGAATCGGAAAAATAAGGATCCACCACAGCTCATGAGTGCAAAACTTCCTGTCAGCATTCCAGGAAGAACTCATGGTTATGATCTCAAGCAAATACTTAAGTCTGGGACCTGGGAGGAAATGCCTGTTACCCAATCTTTATTGATAACAAGGGAATGACAGCGACCTTCTGGTTAAAACCTTTGCTTCTTTGTGCTTAGTACCCTGTCAATGGCCAATAAATAATAAATTTTTTGGGGGGGGCAGATGTTTCCTATAAATCACAAAATGCAAAGATAGATATTTGAAAGCTATTCAGAGCAAAAGTATAACTAAAGTGAGGTCATTTGTTGCACTTGGTAGTACTTCTTAAGATAGAATTTTGTAAAAAAATAGTTACTAGAAAGATCTCTTTGGAAGGTAAGGGATTTTTAATTTAGACTGTGCATGTAGGTCAGTGGGTATTGTTTTTTTGGGAGTCATCTCACTTAACACAGAAGATCCATTGATTTATTTTACAAATCTTTATTGAGGACCTGCTTCATACCAGGCACTTTTCTAGACACAGAGGATACCTTAGTAAACAAACAAAACAATCAAATACCTGTCCATTTGGAGCTTATTCTCTATATAAGATCTAGAGATAATAAATATGGGAACAAGTACATAAACAAGATAATTCTGGATAGTAATAGCTTTTTATGTGACAAACCAGTTGTAAATATTTTTAATCTAATAACTCATTTAATCCTCACAATAAACCTAAGTGGCAGATATTAATGTGTGTTGCTGTTGTGGTTATTCAGTTGCTAAATCTTGTCCAACTCTTTGAGACATTATGGACTGCAGTGCACCAGGCTTCAGTGCATTTCAATCTATGGTGAGGATTATGGAGATAGTGAAGCCATAACATTGAGAAAATATTTTAGAAATGGTGGTGATAGGGTTTATTGAATAAGGTAGTTAAGAAAAGAGCATGGTTAGGTTTGGGATCTAACCTCAGAGTTAGATTTACTGAACTGGAAAAGATTTGAGGAGATGCCACTGGGGAAGTGAAAAATGAGGCAATATACTAAGAATGAGATAACCAAGTGCAAATGTCAGGTAGAGAAGAAACATCCAGTGTGAAGTTTAGAGAAGAGGTTTAGGTGGGCAAATTGAAAATTGTCACCATATAGATGACATTTAAAAGCATTTGATGGGATGATGTAACAGAAGGAGAATTTAGTCTTCCAGAGGAAGGAAGCGGGGTTAGGATTATGGGGCTCTCCAAAATTTAGCCTACAGAAGAGGAGAAACACACAAAAATCAACTGAGAGAAAATAACCGGAGAAGCAAGAAGAAAACCATGAGATTGTGGAATAATGGAAAACTAGAGAATTAGTTTAGAAAACTAGAAACTTTAGAAGAAAGTATTTAACTCATGTCAATTATTGCTTGAGAATCAGGAAAGGTGAGACCTGAAAAACTACTCTTTGGATTTTTGCCACAAATGGATGCGGTAGATAAAACTTGATTCAGTGGAATTTTAGAGATTATGACTCTGTATGCCAATTAAATTTCTGAATAGGTGGCACAAAGGATCCTTAGAATAGTGTTTTTCAAAGTGTGGTCGTTAGGCCATCGGTATCAGTGTCACCTGGTAACTTACTAGAAATGCAATATTTAGCACCCCCTCCCCCCCCACTTTGTTGTTCAGTTGCGGAATCATGTCCTACTGTTTGCAATCCCATGAACTACAGTGCTCCAGGCTTCCTGTCCTTCACTGTCTCCTGGAGTTTGCGCAAACTCATGTCCATTGAGTTAGTGATGCTATCCAACCATCTCACCCTCTGTTGCCCCTTCTTTCCTTGTCATCAATCTTTCGCAGCATCAGGGTCTTTTCCAATGAGTCTGCTCTTCACATCAAGTGGCCAAAGTGTTGGAGCTTCAGCTTCATCATCAATCTTTCCAATGAATATTCAGTTATTCAGCATTGATTTCCTCTAGGATTGACTGGTTTAATCTCCTTGCTGTCCAGGGACTCTCAAGAATCTTCTCCAGAACCAGAGTTCACCTAGACTTTATAAATTAGAAACCCTGGTGATGTGGCCGAGCTGTGTTTTGACAAGTCTGTGATTCTGATGCATGGTGTACATTTACTTGCCACAGTGTTCTGGGAGAGTAGCCCATCACAAGTGTGTGGAGAGCTGACTATGTGGGTCTCTTTCCAACTTCATGTCCCTTGTGTCATGTTCCTTGGCCATAGTAGGAGTATGCATACCAGAGAAATCAGAAATTCCCTAATTCTATGAATCAGGACTTCCCCCTCAATTCCCCCTTTTGTTTCTGAAGAGCTTATTGTTAAACCTTTACCTAAAAACTATTACTGTAAATTCAGTAGAGCTGGAGTGGAGCCTGAAAATTTGCTTTTCTAGCAAATTCTCTAGTGGTGTTGATGCTACTGGCCCTCGGTCTACAGTTCGAGAATTATCAAAACTAAATTTGTTTCATCCTGTCATACTTCTCAAATATTCTCCCATTTGTTTTTATGCATTTCTAATTGCATGATCTTCATAATTATCTTTCCATTTGTTTTCATCATGGAAAAAGCAAGATAGTTCCAGAAAAACATCTATTTCTGCTTTATTGACTATGCCAAAGCCTTTGACTGTGTGGATCACAAAATAAACTGTGGACAATTCTGAAAGAGATGGGAATACCAGACCACCTGATCTGCCTCTTGAGAAATTTGTATGCAGGTCATGAAGCAACAGTCAGAACTGGACATGAAACAACAGACTGGTTCCAAATAGGAAAAGGAGTACGTCAAGGCTGTATATTGTCACCCTGCTTATTTAACTTCTATGCAGAGTACATCATGAGAAATGCTGGACTGGAAGAAACACAAGCTGGAATCGAGAGTGCCGGGAGAAATATCAATAACCTCAGATATGCAGATGACACCACCCTTATGGCAGAAAGTGAAGAGGAACTAAAAAGCCTCTTGATGAAAGTGAAAGTGGAGAGTGAAAAAGTTGACTTAAAGCTCAACATTCAGAAAATGAAGATCATGGCATCTGGTCCCATCACTTCATGGGAAATAGATGGGGAAACAGTGGAAACAGTGTCAGACTTTATTTTTCTGGGCTCCAAAATCACTGCAGATGGTGACTGCAGCCATGAAATTAACAGACACTTACTCCTTGGAAGGAAAGTTATGACCAACCTAGACAACATATTCAAAAGCACAGACATTGCTTTGCCAACAAAGGTTCGTCTAGTCAAGGCTATGGTTTTTCCTGTGGTCATGTATGGATGTGAGAGTTGGACTGTGAAGAAGGCTGAGCACTGAAGAATTGATGCTTTTGAACTGTGGTGTTGGAGAAGACTCTTGAGAGTCCCTTGGACTGCAAGGAGATCCAACCAGTCCATTCTGAAGGCGATCAGCCCTGGGATTTCTTTGGAAGGAATGATGCTAAAGCTGAAACTCCAGTACTTTGGCCACCTCATGCGAAGAGTTGACTCATTGGAAAAAGACTCTGATGCTGGGAGGGACTGGGGGCAGGAGGAGAAGGGGACGACAGAGGATGAGATGGCTAGATGGCATCACTGACTTGATGGACGTGAATCTGGGTGAACTCCGGGAGTTGGTGATGGACAGGGAGGCCTGGCGTGCTGTGATTCATGGGGTTGCAAAGAGTTGGACATGACTGAGCGACGAACTGAACTGAGCTGAATTTGGAATAAAGTTTCACTTCATTACTATTACCATTGTTTTATTCTTCATTACTTCTGGCCTCGTTATTACCATGGCTTGTTTCCATGACTCTTCTCTTACTTATCTGGCTAATGTTGTTACCTTGTGCAGACTCTTCCATTTTTCCCTCTTCATTCCTCCTATCTTGGACATAAGGGCATCAGATGGCTGCTCTTGCTTCCTGCATCAGTTTAAATTTCCTTTTGTGCTTGAAATCCAAGCACTAATTACCAGGTATTTTCTACCTGGCACCAACATATATCCACTCTTTAATGTTTGAATCAATCTACTCTATTTCTATGGCTAGGCTTTTGTTCAGAACCCTATGGAAACCTGACATGCATTTATTTCCTTCCATCCCTCTTGATTCTCCATGTACATTCTCTTTCCTACACATTCCAAGTCAATGATATATTTTACCAACATGTACTTTACAAGACTTATAATTATATCTTTGCATCCAAGACAGAAAAATGAAAGCTGAGTGTTGTTGTAATTAGGGAAAATTGTATCAGGTTAACAGAAAGAATTTCAAGAAAGAGATCAATTTTATCTTGGAGATTCTGTACTTCTTTATGTCGTTTTCAAATATTTATCTTAAAGAAAAGATCTAGCATTTATTGAACATCTACTCATTTCTAAATACTGTGATAAGTGTTTGTTTGTTTTTAACATTATCTCATCTGTATTCTCATAGCCACTCAGGGAAGAGGTATTTTTTTTTTTTTTAATTTTATTTTATTTTTAAACTTTACATAACTGTATTAGATTTGCCAAATATCAAAATGAATCCGCCACAGGTTTACATGTGTTCCCCATCCTGAACCCTCCTCCCTCCTCCCTCCCCATTCCATCCCTCTGGGTCGTCCCAGTGCACCAGCCCCAAGCATCCAGTATCGTGCATCGAACCTGGACTGGCAACTCGTTTCATACATGATATTTTACATGTTTCAATGCCATTCTCCCAAATCTTCCCACCCTCTCCCTCTCCCACAGAGTCCATAAGACTGTTCTATACATCAGTGTCTCTTTTGCTGTCTCGTACACAGGGTTATTGTTACCATCTTTCTAAATTCCATATATATGCGTTAGTATACTGTATTGGTGTTTTTCTTTCTGGCTTACTTCACTCTGTATAATAGGCTCCAGTTTCATCCACCTCATTAGAACTGATTCAAATGTATTCTTTTTAATGGCTGAATAATACTCCATTGTGTATATGTACCACTGCTTTCTTATCCATTCATCTGCTGATGGACATCTAGGTTGCTTCCATGTCCTGGCTATTATAAACAGTGCTGCGATGAACATTGGGGTACTCGTGTCTCTTTCCCTTCTGGTTTTCTCAGTGTGTATGCCCAGCAGTGGGATTGCTGGATCATAAGGCATGTCTATTTCCAGTTTTTTAAGGAATCTCCACACTGTTCTCCATAGTGGCTGTACTAGTTTGCATTCCCACCAACAGTGTAAGAGGGTTCCCTTTTCTCCACACCCTCTCCAGCATTTATTACTTGTAGACTTTTGGATCGCAGCCATTCTGACTGGTGTGAAATGGTACCTCATAGTGGTTTTGATTTGCATTTCTCTGATAATGAGTGATGCTGAGCATCTTTTCATGTGTTTGTTAGCCATCTGTATGTCTTCTTTGGAGAAATGTCTATTTAGTTCTTTGGCCCATTTTTTGATTGGGTCATTTATTTTTCTGGAGTTGAGCTGTAGGAGTTGCTTGTATATTCTGGAGATTAGTTGTTTGTCAGTTGCTTCATTTGCTATTATCTTCTCCCATTCTGAAGGCTGTCTTTTCACCTTGCTAATAGTTTCCTTTGATGTGCAGAAGCTTTTAAGGTTAATTAGGTCCCATTTGTTTATTTTTGCTTTTATTTCCAATATTCTGGGAGGTGGGTCATAGAGGATCCTGCTGTGATGTATGTCAGAGAGTGTTTTGCCTATGTTCTCCTCTAGGAGTTTTATAGTTTCTGGTCTTACGTTTAGATCTTTAATCCATTTTGAGTTTATTTTTGTGTATGGTGTTAGAAAGTGTTCTAGTTTCATTCTTTTACAAGTGGTTGACCAGAGTTCCCAGCACCACTTGTTAAAGAGATTGTCTTTAATCCATTGTATATTCTTGCCTCCTTTGTCGAAGAGGTATTATTGCATGAGTTTCTGGAAAATCTAGAAATCTATTTATCAAATCTGTTTATCAAACCATCTGGTTGAAAAAGCTTATGTTATGGATGATCAAGCCATGAGTCACCATATCTTGTCAAGCTCAAAAAATGAGTCAAAAATCAACAAGAGACATTTAACAGCAATAACTATAAAAATCTATATTCAAATTAAATGTATCCTTCACATACATAAGTTCTTTCAGAATTTGCTTTACTGAAGTTTACAAGAGAGGTCAAATAAAACTCCCTAAAGTAATAAAGCAAATATACTTTTTCTCTTGCAATTATAGAAATATAACATCATAATGGAGGAAAATTATTTTTCCTATGAATTCTCGCTAGCCAGTACTCATTTGGAGTATTGTGTCGGTTTTAGATAATATATTTAAGAAGATTTTGATAAATTATATAGCATAAAGTACTGAATAATAGAATGATGCCTTTATCACAGTTAACAGAATAAATAGAGAATACTGAAAGATTATATTATTACTTGCATTGAAATTTTGCCACATGGAAGGGCTGGAGCAACTGAGACATGAAAATAAGATGATAGAAATTAAAGAGAGGCAGATTTTAGCTTAGGCTTCCCTGTTGGCTCAGATGGTAAAGAATCCACCTACAATGCAGGAGACCTGGGTTCAACTCCTGGGCTGGGAAGATCCCCTGGAGGAGGGCATGCAAATCCACTCCAGTATTCTTGCCTGCAGAATCCCCATGGACAAAGGAGCCTGGTGGGCCACAAATGATGGGTTCGCAGAGATAGACACTACTGAGCGACTAAGCACAATGCAGCACAGATTTCGACTTGATGTAAAGAAACTTTTCTGGGGTCCGCCATTACAGCCCACAGTTGGAATGGACAGTCTAAAGAAACAGATGACATTCCATCATTGAATGTGATCAAGCAGAGTATTTTCTATCTTTAAATATTCTGGGATTTTGCTTTCATTTGCCTTCAGGCTACTCTTTTTCAAAATGATCTCTACACCTTCTGATTTGTAATTGCATTGATGGACCACATTTATTAATTAAAGTACTTAATTATTCTTCTGCCATGGGCATTAGTATTTTCCAACATTCCTTCTCCTTCTAAAGTTCCCAAGGGGGTGGGGGGAAACTGCATTATGTTTTATAGCCCACATGTACTGTTCTGAACATATACCTGGGATGCAATAAGTAGTTGTTGACTGACCAGTAATTTTCCAACATGCTGAGGCTGCTCTCTTTTGCAAGGGCAATTATAAACATTTCTAGGAGCCAACTCAAGTTCTTAAAATGATATGGATGATGTTGTATTCTCTCCCGCTTAAGTAGCAATCCCACTGCAGAAACCACTGTCAGCAAAATAGGACAAAACTGTTGTTTTGATTTTCTTAATAAGAAAAGACAAGAAAATAATTCTAATTTAAAACCACTCTCATTCAGTTATAAACTGTATTAAATTGTACTTTGCATGCAGAATAATGTCTTTGTGATTTTAGCTTCCACAAATAACTTAAGTGCTTCAAATATATTAGGAATGCCATCTTTGCATATACATAAGCCATTTTTCTCCCTTTCTCTATTAATCAAATGTGTCATCAATCAATGGTATATTTTATAGCCTTTATAATTACTATTTCTTAATAATGTTTTTTCTCCCCCTTTAGAAGTGTGGTGAACTGTATCTAATCTTAACATTATCACTGTATGCTACATGACTTTGTTAAAAGTAAATGCAGTAGTGATTTTACTGAGTGTAATTGGCCTCACTGAATCAAATATAAAGCTAGCTGTCTGATTAATTTTCTTTGTTCTTCTCATTCCTATATATTTTCCTCATTTACTGTTTTTATTTCTTTTGTAACAGAATCATAACCAGTAGGTTTATATTTGGATAAATTAAGCAACATTATGTTTATGCTTTAATAAATGGTAGAATAATCTCTATTTCATTTTTTTCTCAAAATGAAATATATAACATGTCTTTTGCTAAGTATTCAGGTGTCCTATATGAGTGGTTTAATATTTCATGTAGGTTAAAAGTAAGAAGAGCAGTGTTTATAGTCTAGAAACAGGCACCTTAGTCTTCTGCACTGATTAGCCACATGGCTTTAGGCAAGTCACTTGAATCTTAAATTCTCAGTGTCTTTAATCATTCCTATGTAAGTGGGTGGATTTGAACTAGATTTCTAAGGTCGCTTTTAGATCTAAAATTCTATAAATTCAGGAAGACTTTAAAATCATGCACCAGTACACTATATTTTAAACACATAATCAATATTTTATATTGTAATTTGAAGCATTGAAGCAATATTCTTGAATCATCAGTTCACAACTTTCAATACTATTGAAATGTTTTATACTACTAAATATTTTTCTTCAAAAATATTACTCCATTCAATAGTTTTTTGCATACCTTTAAAAAGAAAGTAATTTTGTTCTACTTTATTGTTTAAAAAATAGGGAAACATTTATTATGAGAATCTAAAAGCAGTTCATGTAACATATCACACTAAACCCACCTGTTTTATTCCCAGTGAAACATGGGATGGCCCTTGTTTTAATCTGATGATGACTTTTTTTCCCTAAGTGTTCTCATTTAAGGGCAAAATCAATGGAACCAAATGATGAGTCAAAGCATGTTAAGCCGTCTGTTTTAGAATAAACAGCTGCCGTTATTTTTGTTAATATTAGCATATCTCAATTTTTATGCTATTTCTTAATTAAAGTGTACATCTCAGTCTTAAAAATAGTGAAGAGGAATCTCTAGTTTTTATCATTGACTGATTAAACCCAGTCACACAAATATTCCAGTTTACCACTCTGAGGGAGGCGAAATTTCCTATGTTGATACAAAATGATGTAGGGCAACAAGCATAGGTGTTTATTTTAAAACAAAATAATATCAATGTAGAAAGTAGTTGGTTTTCTCTCACACCTAGTGCATCCCTTTCCTTAGTTCCATGGGGAAACGCAGGCACTGAGCAACTCAAGCAATTCTTTGTTGGGCATGTGGTGTATTTTGTCACAAAGGGAAATAGAAAAATTTCATTAGGTAGCTGAGGGACTTGCCTTCTCTGCTTTCTTCCCCAGCCCCCTTCTCCCCCTGTCCCTTCTTCTTCTCTCTCTTTCTCCTTCTCTCTGTCTCTGAATGTGATGTGATGAAGGATTATTAATAGACTTAAGAGTTATGGTCAACCTTTTTGCAACCATGAAGGAAACCAACTTAAGGACAATGTGAAATTCAGAAAACAAAGTAAAAATCAAGGGGGAAAGAAAAAACACATTTTCAGTGTCATTGTTGAGCTGCTAGATCACTCCTCACTCACAAACCAGTCACAGATAGAATTGTTTCAGTTACAAGATCTAACAAATTTATTTAGTTGCTAAATGTTTTGAGTTGAATTTCTACTTGGAACCAGAAGCAACTTAACTGATGCAGCTTCAGACAAAGGCCTTTTGTCATTTCTGTGCCTCCTTCATCCCGATCCCTATAACTCAGTTACGTTTTAAACAAGGTTTTGCCTTGTCCGTCCTTGAAAGCAAACTTCCCCTTTGTGCCTTGGATTACTTAAGATTCATGCCCATAATATTTGATGCTCAAAAGAACTCTTTTTTCCTTTCTTTTTCCATCCAAACGTGCTAGTGCTCTTCCCCTTCTTGCACTTCTCTGATTTGGGGATTATGAAATGATTAGAAGGTTAATGAGAAAAATGAAATAAGGCGAATATGCTAGTTAATCTTCAAGGTCATACTCCAATATCTGCCCTCAAATAATGGAATAAAAAATGATGCCAAATTGCAGATGTTTTAAGAATTGTATCAACAGAATCTATCTGGCCTATGGGTTTAGTTACTTGGATTAAGAGTTTCACTTTTTGTCAGTCATTCATACTGCAGAGATTTCTTGAACTCATACTATATAAGGTGACATATTCGAGAATGATGCCACAAAGTAAATGTCTCTTCCCTCAGGAAACCTACAGCTTATCAAAAAACACTGACAATAAGCTGATATAGAATCTATGTTTGAAAACTCAGGGTACAGTGGGTAGAAGAGAAGACAGAGGCAAAGCACAAACCAGACAAGGACTTGGAGAGGTTCATTGGAGGAATGGATTATAAGCTTTATGAGTACATAGAACACATCTTATTCAATTATATATTTCTTGTATTTATTTAAGACTCTTCACATGGTTCTAGACAAGTGTTTATTGAATTAAAGAGTGAAAAATGAAAGGGAAATGAATTTGCATATTAGAACCAATAACTGGGCTCTATGTGCCAAGAAAGAAATTCCTGGGAAATCCAGGACTTTGGGGCATTCAGCCTTCTTTTGTTTAAAAAATTTCCTTAATAATAGATTAGAATAGCTTTTTTTCCCTAAATGGATAGTATTTTAATACAATTATTTAATGCTTATGATATATTAAAAAGTTATACTTAGTAATAAAAAAGAACCTTTTTATATTTCTTTAAGCAGAATCTTTATCTTTTCCCATATAAGTTATTACAGAATATTAAGTAGAGATCTTTTGTGCTATACAGTAGGTTCTTGTTGTTTATCTATTTTATATATTGTACTTCATGAATCCCAACCTCCCATTTATTCCTCCCCCAACATTTCCCCTTGGGTAAACATAACTTTGTTTTTGAAGTCTGTGAGTTTGTTTCTGTTTTGTAAATAACTTAATTTGTATCATCGTCTAGATTCCACATATAAGTGATATAATGTGATATTTGTCTTTGTCACACCTACTCACTTAGTATGATAATCTCTAGGAGTTTCTCACGTGGTGTTATTGGCAAAGAACCTGCCTGCCAATGCAAGAGACACACGAGATGAGGGTCCAATCCCTGGATTGCAAAGATCCCCTGGAATAGGAAATGGCAACCCACTCCAGTATTCTTGCCTGGAGAATCTCATGAAGCTAGGAGACTGACAGACTACATTGCATCAGATCACTAAGAGTTGAACACAACTGAAGCAACTTAGCAGGCATGCAGGTTCATCCATTCTGCTGCAAATGACATTCTTTCATTCTTTTTCATGACTGAGAAATATTCCATTGTATATATGTACCACATCTTTTCATCCATTCCTCTATTGATGCACATTTAGGTTGCTTCCATGTCCTGGCTAGTGTAAATAGTGCTGCAATGAACATTGGGGTGAATGTATCTTTTCAGATTATGATTTTCTCTGGATATATCCCTGGGAGTGGGATTGCTGGATCATATGGTAGATCTATTTTTAGTTTCTTAAGGAACATCCATACTATTATCCATAGTGGCTGTAGCACTTTACATTTTCAGCAGCAGTGTAGTGGAATCAGTATATCCCCTTTCTCCACATCCTCTCTGACATTTATTGTTTGTAGATTTTTTGATGGCCATTCTGACTGACTTGAGGTGATATCTCATTGTAGTTTTGATTTACATTTCTCTAATAATTAGTGATGTTGAGCATCTTTTCATGTGCTTCTCAGCCATCTATATGTCTTCTTTGGAGAAATGTCTATTTAGTTCTGCCCACTTTGTTGATTGAGTTGTTTGTTGTTTTGATACTGAGCTGCATGAGCTGTTTGCATATTTTGGAGATTAATCCCTTGTTAGTTGCTTCATTTGCAAATATTTTCTCCCACAGAATAAAGTTTAAAATCTGGTAATGTTTAAGGATCAGGCACTCTCAGAACCTGGAATGGTATCCTCATCCATAATCATAGAATTGTGGGATAGAAACTGAAGTAATTCACTAAAATCACCCAACTAGAACAGTTCTACTTCAGGAAAGATGGAATAGACATATTTTTCCCTGTTACTTTCATTGTGTTCAGATAAACATGCTGACATTATATGTATGTAAAGCAAATATAAGAAGTCATTGAAAGGTGGAGAGAAGGCAGTCTGGCAAAGGAACCTGAGTCCAAAGAAATGACTTGAGAGTAAGATCTCTGGGTTGTCTTTCTACTTCACATATCCTGCAGCTGGAAGCTGAGGAAGCAACCCAGAAACTGGCAAATAAACACACAAGCTCAACTGCAGTAAAAGCCTTTTCCTTTTGGCCAAAACACCATGAACATAACACCATAGGAGGATAGAAGGCCTATAACCATCTATTCCAGCAAACAAACAACACAACAAAAAAACAGAATAAATGGTGGCTACAGTCTACCTACACCAGCAAAGGCCAAGTGAGGAGCCTAGCCTTCCATGAAAGAAGAACCAAATATAAATATTAGAATACGATAACTGAAATAATAGTTTTTAAGAACCTCAATAAATAAACTCAGTAACTGAAAGGAAAGTACAGAGGTAAGAATCAGTTACCCTAAAGATAAAGCAATAGAAATGATCAAATATGAACAATGGGCAGAAAATTGACTGAGGAACCACACAAGCACATACATGTACATACACATATACACACAGAGTCATAGGAGTATGTGGGACTATAAAGAAAAATCTAACATTTGTGTCTTCAAAACTCTAGAAGGAGAGAGGAGAAAGAGCAGCTTTAAAAGCACTTGAAGAAATATTAGCTGAATACTTCCCAAATTTGGCCAAAGCCCCAAAATATACAGATAAAGAATCTGAGAAAACCCCAAACATAAGTCCAAAGAAATCCACACCAATAAACATTAGCATCAACTTTCTTTGAAAACTAAAGACAAAGCAAGTAAATTTGAAACAGTCAGAAGCATCACATTTCATACAGAGGAAAAAGAATTCAAACAACACTGAGTTTCTCACTAGAAACCATGAAGGCCAACAAAAAATGATGCAACATTTTTCAAGTGCTGAAAGAAAAGAACTGTCCATTCTGAGTCTCAGATCCAGTAATGAAGGGGAAATCAAGACATTCTAAGATGAAGGAAACTCAAAGAATGTGTTACCAGCTGAATTATAATAAAAGAATGACTATCCTGATTCTTTTGGAATTTAAGAAATAATTCATTACATTGGGTTTGTGACAGTATGGGTGAAAATCAATACTTTCTGGTGAATGTAGTAGAATAATTAATTCCCTATAAGGTGTTTTATTTTGTCCTTGCATCTCTCTCTCTCTCTCTCTCTCTCTCTCTCTGTCTCTGAGTCTGCTTCTTACTGGATCTGACAGTCAGTCTATAGCGCGTGTATGCAGTATGCATGTCAATAAAGAGAAGTCCAGTCTCCTGACTTTGAAGACTTTATCATTTATCTTGTGTTGTTCTTCTGACCAGATTTAGCTTGATGTTGGCAGCTTCTCCCAAAGACTCCCTCTGCCACTAAATCAGGGTCAGTTGTAATGTTTGTGAAATGTAGATTCTTTTACATCATTCTAATAGGTGAGGTATCCAACTGAACTCCACGGTAGTCAGCAACTGATCCCAGTTATTTCTACCAGGGTATCTGCAGGTTGTGTATCCAGCCTGATTCAAGGTTCCCAAGCAGTAGATTCCATAGCTGTGGTGACAAGTTTTAAAGTGAAGATCTGTTCCTCTGAGGGACACCGATTTTTCATTCTTGTTCATTGCCCTTGTCCACCAGGTACAGTGGCCAGAGCCTCAGAACTCAGCTAGGCCTGAATTTGGATCCCTGCCTGGCTATACTATAGTTACCAGTCAGCATCCTTCTGAACCTATTTTCTCATTGGAAAGAGAAGAAATTCCTGAACTCAAAATATTGTTAGGAGAACTTGTGAAGGGGAGGCAAAATAGAATAGTGAAGAAAAGCACAGACTCTGGAGTTCAGGGAGAGCAGGTGTGAATTCCACTTCTGCCTCTTGCCAGCTGTAGGATGTGAGACTAGGGCATGTTATTTTATCTCTTTGAGCTTCATCTTCAAAGCAAGGATAATACTTCCTAGACCAAGATTAATAGAAATGATCCAGACAAATGGTATATACTCATTAAACTGCAGCTATTATTTTTAGTTTGGGGAAAGAACTTTTTACAGTGTCAGGGATGCAGGAATGTTTGCCTATTATTGATAACAATACATAATTTTAATTATTTAATTTTCTGAGCAGAATGATTAGCTGTGGCATTGTGAAGTGGACTTCAGGATCATGCTGACCTAGGATTAATGCCTGCCCTAGAATTACCTCTGTGGCTTTGGCACAAGTTCTTTAATGTTTCCTAGCCTCATATTTTCATAAAGGAAAGTATAGTACTATTTACCTCACAGGATTTGTGTAAGACTCTAGTAGAATTTAATTTCCCATTTTTCCTCCCTTCTTGCTCTACCTCCCCAGTCCTCTCTCTGCAGAAAAAAAAAAAAAAAAAGAAGAAGAAGAAGAAGTTATGCTGTAGGAATACCTGAGTTTTCAATCAAATTCTGGTTAAAAATGCTCATACATAATTTTTGACTAAATCATGATTTCAGCTTTCAAATGATTGATATAACTAGAGGACTCCAGTCCTTCTGGTTAAAATCAGGATTCTGATTATTTGTTTTGGAAAATAGTTTATCATGCTTTCTAGATTCTTGAATTGACAATCACACATATAGTCAAGTACCTCCCTGGGACATATGACCCATGCAATATGTTCAACATTAAGAGAATGGATATGGTTAATTTCAGACCATATTTGGGTCTGGAAAACAGATTGATTCCTCTCTTGAGGATAAACTAAGGCATGGGCATCCTTGAATCAATAAGATGCATGTCTGTTTTTTTAGAGGATAATTCTTAATGAAAAACTTGAATTTGCAGAAAACTCAAAGTACCCATGGAAAATATTTCTTAAATGTCTTATACTTTGCCTATTACTCAATAATTTGATTGCTTGAAGTTGTCACTTGCTAGGAGGATGATCTACTTGGTTTAGAGCTCTTTTCAATCTGATTTCTCTTCAGATGAATCAGAGATATTTTTGGATAATAAATCTGTGATTTATATACTTCATAAACTGAAAAATATTATCCAGATTTAAGGAGCAAGATGTTTTCTTTTTTCTGTTCTAATTTGTTTTATTTTTATATAATTCATCGGAACCTCTGACTCTCTTTCCCTCTAGTATTTCAGAGAGCTATTCCTTCTATACAAAAACATAACAGAAACTTTGTTTTCATTTCATACCGTACTGGATTCTTCAGTTATCATTGACCAAAAAAAATAGTGATTGAATTTTGCTCTTTGCCCCTATCTGTATCATTCATTATTGTCATTTGTCCTTTTGTTCCTTTCTACGCTGTTCCATTGCATCTTGCATTATCACTGTAGCATGGGGGCATTTCTGAATTAAAATTTCCTCAGTATGTCCTACTGAGGAAATTTTAATTCAGCAACAGGAAAGATAATTAAATTGGTATACGAGTACTAGATTCATCTGTGTTCAACCATCTGCACAATCTTGAAAGCAGATTTGATAGTCTTTGGAGGAAGCTATTTGAATACAGCGATAATATTAAACCTTGATAATCTCCCGGGTTCAGGATGGGGAACACATGTATACCTGTGGCGGATTCATTTTGATATTTGGCAAAACTAATACAATTATGTAAAGTTTAAAAATAAAATTAAAAAAAATTCCTGAAACATCATTACTATCGCAGTTCTTCAAAGAATGGTGTTATTTTATTGATATTGATAGTGGTGATTGCCCAAAGTCATCCCCAAAAGTATAACCTGAACTAGAATTAATGGACTTTGAGAAAAAAAAAAAAGTGCTAAGAAAGTGATTTGGGTTACATAGAAGAATATACCTGTTCACTATAAGTAAGAAAAATTCTAAGATATTAAATGAATAAAGCATGTTTTTAAAACTGAGAGTAGGGGGTATTAAAATGGAAAGGATATTGTTACTTCTGTTAATGTTCTCCTTCCTGAAAATTGTAGAATCTGGGTAGGTAAAAATGAATAGGCAATTCAATGGAAAAAACTTAAGAATTTCTCATATGTGTTTGTTATATAATGACTTTGTTGAACTTCAGTGAAATTTAGTGAAAGCACTAAAGTGTGAAACACTTAGAATTTTTCCTATAATCCTGGAATGTTACAGTTGTTAATTTTAAACAGAAAATGCTGTTTATTTTCTCGTTAATGGTGGGAGACAGATGCTTTACCTGAAGCTATGGTCTGCAGGCAACCCTGGTAGTCAATCACAGCTTTCATGTTATGTTGGGTTTGTGCTTTTGGCATTTGCTTATTCAAAAATAATGCATATTATTAGGATTTTTTTTTTTACTGTGATTGCAGTTTTAGTTGATGTACTCTGCTAGACCTAACATTGAAATATGATTGCACAGAACATCAGCGGATTCTCCAGATTTTGAGAAGAATATATCACATATTGAACTAAGATTTTATATTTCACTTAAACTTGAACCATAGAAAATACTTTTGTCTTTTCTTTAACCAATGCAAGACCATAAACCAGTTCTCTTACATGCACTATTCTTGTTACTTTACATAAGAATATGTTGTCAGCCCAGTGCATGGATACTTGTTATCAAAACCCCATCATTCCATTTGGCATTAAAGGAAACACATGGGAAACTGTACAATCTGGACTCCAAACTTCTGATAACCAGATGGTAAGTTAGCCCCAATGTAGTGCAAACATTGTCTGTTTGCAAGACTGATATTTGCACACACATCTTTAGCAGATGATGGTAAAGCATTGCACAGAAGAATCGTGTCTCCTGATTCACCGAGAGAGAAACATCTTCCTCCAATCTATTTTCTCTTCTCTTTTTGCAAAGGCTGATGGATTCTTTTAAATACAAAGATATTTTGAGAATGATTTGGAAAGTTAAATATGGAAAGGTGTGTCTCCAATCTGGGAAGTTTTTCTTTTTCTTTTTTCCTCCCTGTTTAAAGATAAGGCTTAGAAAATCTCACTCATCTAGGGTTTCTGTTTGAATGGCCTAAATGGATTGGTAGCCATACATAATGAGATCATCAGTCATCTACAAGTTCCATCATACAGATGCATATGCATATATATAGATAGACAAGTTATATCTATCTGTGCCTGCCTCTGTGTGCATGTGTGTCACAGACTCCTGTTCAATTTTTTTTTTTTAATTCATCCTTTGCCATGGGTGGCCATGGAGCATAAAAAAATGTCATTAGAATTTGAATCTCTAGAGGCTGTGTGTATAATGGTTAAGAACATGAGTCTGAAGTCAATATTGTCCCTGTGATCTCGTGAAAGTTAATTATCTGCTAAACTTCCTTGTCTGTAATGTGACAATGATGATAGTCTACCTCCATAGGCTTGTTATGGGATTACATGAGATAAATCTTTAAAGCTCTTATAAAAGAGCTCTCAAATGATATGTCCTATGTAAGTGTTAGCTTTCATTTTATCTGTTAATCTATCACCTGTACCCCACCTTGTACCCAAAAGATCCAGGGCTGTGATTTTGAAACACCCAACAAATATGTATTTCCTGAGCTGGACCTAATTATGAGTCAGAGATCCATAAGCACTCAGCCATGCAACCTGAAGTAAAGCCACATTAACTTTCGTAAGCCTGCTTCCTCATCCAAGAAATGGGGCAATAATTGCTGCCCTGTTTTCCTCACAGGGTTATTATGCAGACAAAATGAGACAGTTTATATGAAAGCATGTGTTTAGTTTGAAATGGAAGGCAGATAGCTGTAATACTTGTGGAGATAGTTTATCTACGAAAAGGAATAAGGTGATTGATTAAGGTTCGCTTCTTATGCTAGCCAGTGTGATAAGACACTTACATATACAACTATATTACAGTTAAAATGTGCTAATACATCAGAAAGTTCCAGAACAAGTGTTTTGATAAAACTCAAAATATGGAGAAGTTATTTCTGACTCTGAAAATAATGGAAAGAGAATATTTATCAAGCAAGACTGTGTACATGTTCTGAAGTAATTTTTAAGGTTCTCGGTCACCATGATTATTATCTTGCTTAAATACTGTTCTTTTTAGGGTCAGGTCATTAAGGAACACACACTAACAGCTAAAGATAATCTCAACATTTGAAGAGATTTTATTTCTTAGTGTAATAGGAGAACATCAAGACAGTTTTTTGAGAGCCCCCTCCCTCAAAACTGTTTTTATCCGAGAAAGTTTAAAAATGTATGCTCACAGACACTTTGCTCAAGGCATTTTTTTAAACTAGGAAACATTTGGTTCTTTCTTCTTTTTAGGATAAAAAAAACTTTTCACTAACTCATATGATTTATAAAACATTTCTATCGGGTAATATTAATATAAAGTCTTGTCTATAATTCAGGTAGCTTTTGCAAGTCTAGTTAAATAGTCTATTCTGATTGTTTGCCCTTCTTAAATTCATATTTTAGAAAGTTATAAGGAGAAATAGCATCTGTTGCCTTTTGATTTAAGGCAGCCCTGGATTCTCTCTCCTAAATCCTGGAGGATTTAAGGCCTCCTTCTCCGCCCTCTCTATGTGACCCTCGGCACACTTCTTCAGTGACTCTTCGTTCGTGCGGTAGCCTTCGATCACCTCCTTCTGTTTCTCAAACCGCTTGAAGAGGTCGGAGAACGACTTTTCCATGGAGTGCAGGTCGGCCGTCAGCTGTGCTTTCTCCTTCAGGACCTTCTGCATTTCGGCCTTGGTGAGCTCCTTCTGTTTCTGAGACTCCTCCATCACCTGGTAGACAGTCCCCTCAAAGCTGTCCATGATCTTCCCCATCTCCAGGAGCCTCTCCTGCAGCGCCGCGCACTTGCCCCGCAGCACCTCGTTCTCCTTCTGTGTGGCCTCCACCGCCGAGTCCAGGTCCTTCTGGCTGTACTGCAGCCAGTACATGGTAATGGGGGTGTGGGGGTGCACCAAACCCACACATAGCTAAATCTTCTAACTAAAGAAAATAACCTTGAAAGGGTACGTCTCAAGTCAGACTCCTTTGTTCATCTTTCT
Source organism: Bubalus kerabau (assembly GCF_029407905.1). NCBI lineage: Eukaryota > Metazoa > Chordata > Mammalia > Artiodactyla > Bovidae > Bubalus > Bubalus kerabau. Next base: position 146,115,139 of record NC_073624.1, on the reverse strand, counting down.
TGTCTATGTCAGAGTGAGTTCCTTGTATCCTGTTTTGGAAAGGCAAGAAGTTAGAGTCCTTCTTAGCATCTGTGTGGATTGTTGCTAAGGCAAAGAAAGGTGGAGTCTGCAGACAACTTCCTTATCCTCACCTCTCCCTTCATAGTTTTGCCCTTAAAATGAAAGGAAACAGTTTCGGAGGTTTCTACCTATATTATTAATATTTATTATTAATAGCAATGCCTCTGCATTGAATTGACACTTTGAACTCTATTTTATTACCAAAATGACTTTTATACCACCCACACCTGCTATGGCTCATAATATCTTACTGAAGTACTTTTGGACATCACATAGGATGTGGGTGATTCACAACCATAAGCAATTGTCAGTGTAGATAATAGCTGACTGCACAAGCTAATTTATCTGAGATCTCTAAGCAATCTCGTTTAATATCCGGAAGTTCATTCCTTAGAACTCAACAAGATGCCAACACCTACCATCAAAGTTCATGTTCTGCAAATAATGATGTCTTATTATAATTTTTGAATAAATATGTCCTGCTTATTAATTAAAATTGTTCTGTGCCCCAAACATATAATTATTCTGTTTCCTGTCAGCTAATGAGTCAGAGTACTGAGATGATTACTTTTGAGATTAATTATTTTTAAATATTGCAGGTTATACCTACTCATTATACTTCATCTACAGACTTCTACTGTATTTGAGTAAATTTTAGATAAATTCTCTCATAGAATATGATGCTATTTTTGAATGGGCCATCATTATTCATTAACTGTACTAAATTTTGTCTCAGTGAAGGAAAGTAGAAGATGGTAAAGAAGACAAAAGTGCAAAGCAAAAGGCTGGAAAGCCTAAGGAATATTGTCCTGAATGTTCTGTATCTCTACATCTCCAGGCTACCTCCTGTGAACCTAGCAAAGCATCATTGGGGCTTCTCTCCCTTCTGATTTTTGGTTGGGCAAGGCCAGTGGGAGGCACTAGTAGAGGACTGGAGGATGGGAGAAAATGAGGTCTGCGTTTTCTTTTCTGGTTTCCTCCTGACAGAGCTTTATCAGAGGCTGTGTTTCTTTCCAAGGCCATGATTCCTGAAGGCCTTTGTTATAGATGCAGTTCCCCCTGCTCCTTATTCCTTCAGGTCACAGAGGAGGCAACGTCTTCCTCTACTTCCTCCACAAATCATCAGGAATCTTATGATTCCTGGCGGAATCATCTCCCATGTTGATTTCTTTTACCTCTGTCCCATGTCTATAAATTATTCTGTCATCCCCCTCTCTCTTTGGTCACCATTTCTGAGAGTTCCATCTGTTTCTGCTAGTGTTTGATTGTTACAGGTAAAAGAGCACAAAGAAGAAACCAAGTTTGCAGCCAGCACTTGCTGGCTTTAAGCTTGTTTTGGTGCTTCCTAGCTGTGTGACCTCAGGCAAATCGTTTACTCTTCTTGGGCTTACTTTAGAACTGTGCAGTGAAGGGCTGTTGAACCAGATTCTGGGCTCTAAAATTCTATTCTCTGTATGCAGCTCAAGTTATAGAAACGGCCACCCCTATGATATGCCACTAACAAATTCTTTAGTCATGTCCAAAGAAGGGTGGGGGGGGCGGCAGCGGGACAGCCATAGTGGAATTGATGTCAGCACTTAGTAATGTTGTCCGTGAACTGAGGGGAAATAATTCATACACTGAAATTGCTGTGTTCAGATGTTTCTACAAGTGATTTTATTTATTTATTTTTTTTTTACATATGATGGTGAAAGTGTTAGTCACTCAGTTGTGTCTGACTGTTTGCGACCCCAGGGACTGTAGCCCACCAGGCTCCTTTGTCCATGAAATTCTCCAGGCAAGAATACTAGATTGGGTAGCCATTTCCTTTTCCAGGAGATCTTCCTGACCCAGGAATCGAACCCAGGTCTCCTTCATTGCAGGCAGATTCTTTACTGTCTGAGCCACTAGGGAAGCAATATCATCAAAATAGAGATATATTCCTTGTTAGGTCTGCTGGAATGAGTCTATCTATTGCCAGGTTAGTCTCTGGTTTTAAGTGAAGCACTGTCAACCATTACTTAGGGACCAGTTCGATACAGAAGATCATTTTTGGGTCCCAGCTTTTCTTTTGTTTAGAAAGAATGTTTCGTGAAGCATCACTTTTCTGACTAACGTGTATATGCTCTTTCATTGGACTCTACTGCCTTCTTCTCCTTGATTGCATCATTGCAAGGTGAAGGAAAATAGAGCGGCAAATGGAAGCAGAGCCACGAAGATCACTGGGAATTGGAAGTATAGGGATATCTCATTTCACTGCACTTTGCTTTATTGTGCTTCAAAGATACTGTGTTTTTACAAATTGAAGGTTCCTGGCAAGCTTGCATTGAGCAAGTCTATGGGTGCAATTTTCCAACAGCACTATTTTTCAATTAAAGTATGTGCAGTTTTTAGACAGAATGCTATCACTCTTTTAATAGATTACAGTGTATTATAAATGTAACTTTCATATGCACAAGGAAACTGAAAGACGTATGTGACTCACTTATTGCAATGTTAACTTTATTGTGGTGGTCTGAAACCACACCTGCAATATCTCCAAGGTATGCCTATATGAACATTTGAAGAATCTGTATATTTTTGTATGGTTCTTATGGCAGAAAGTGAAGAGGAACTAAAAAGTCTCTTGATGAAAGTGAAAGTGGAGAGTGAAAAAGTTGGCTTAAAGCTCAACATTCAGAAAATGAAGATCATGTCATCCAGTCCCATCACTTCATGGGAAATATATGGGGAAACAGTGGAAACAGTGTCAGACTTTATATTTCTGGGCTCCAAAATCACTGCAGATAGTGACTGCAGCCATGAAATTAAAAGACGCTTACTCCTTGGAAGGAAAGTTATGACCAATCTAGATAGCATATTCAAAAGCAGAGACATTACTTTCCCAACAAAGGTCTGTCTAGTCAAGGCTATGGTTTTACCTGTGGTCTTGTATGGATGTGAGTTGGACTGTGAAGAAGGCTGAGCGCCAAAATTGATGCTTTTGAACTGTGGTGTTGGAGAAGACTCTTGAGAGTCCCTTGGACTGCAAGGAGATCCAACCAGTCCATTCTGAAGGAGATCAGCCCTAGGATTTCTTTGGAAGGAATGATGCTGAAGCTGAAACTCCAGTACTTTGGCCACCTCACGCCAAGAGTTGACTCATTGGAAAAGACTCTGATGCTGGGAGGGATTGGGGGCAAGAGGAGAAGGGGATGACAGAGGATGAGATGGCTGGATGGCATCACTGACTCGATGGATGTGAGTCTGAGTGAACTCCGGGAGTTGGTGATGGACAGGGAGGCCTGGTGTGCTGCAATTCATGGGGTTGCAAAGAGTGGGACACGACTGAACGACTGAACTGAACTGAACTGATGCTGTGTTAGTTACTATGTTTTCAGGGCCCTGGTTTTTAATCAGCAGAGCAAATGGAAATTTTACTGATGTAACCTGTAAAGGCTGTGGTGGGGCCCTGAGTCCTTGAGCCAAAAACATAAATGATCAACCAAAATGGAAAGAAGCCAACTACGAGATAAGGATAACAATGTTGATTATAGTTTAGTTGCAGTGATCTAAAAGAGAGATGCAAGAAAACAATACCTCAGTAAAATGCTAGGATGATAATTTTTTTAAGGAGTAACTACCTTTTGCTGTTAAGGGGGAATGGTGTCTTACCTGCAAAGTGAAAGTGTTAGTCATTCAGTCGTGTCCAACTCTTTGTGACCCCAGGGACTATAGCCAATCAGGTTCCTCTGTATATGGGATTCTCCAAGCAAGAATGCCAGAGTGGGTAGCCATTCCCTTCTCCAGGGGATCTTTCTGACCCAGGGATCGAACTTGGGTCTCTTGCATTGCAGGCAGATTCTTTATTGTCTGAGCCACCAGGGAAGTGATGTTACCTGCTACATCACTGCAATTATTTTCAGATGCTGTCCTCAAAATTCCCTTTCATTCAGGATGTTATTTTGCTCTGATGTCAGATAGTGGAGGATAACCAGGCTTCTGGAGGATATGTAATACATAGTAACATCATCTGGTCTGTGTTGCTTTATATAGGACTCTGTGCTATTTTATTCATAGGATTACTTGTCCCTCAACTATCAGTGAGATCCCTTTACACTTTACATGATTCAACACAGCACTGAGTGACTCTTAAGCTTGAAAAGTTACCAAGGCATTTTAACTTATTTTTTTCAGAAGAATGTAAAGCAGAAAGCTATGATACATCTGTTGTTTAAAAAAATTTGCTAATATCTATTTTCATCGACAGTTTTCAGCAGTTTACTTCAAATCTTTTCAAAATAAATTCATTTGTTTTCTCATTTGACCTTTTTTTGATGATTAATAGTACTTAAAATACACAGAAAAGTGATAAAAGAGGATAAAAGAGGTTGCCTTTTTGTAGAGCATTTAGAACAATAAGAGGAATGGGTGGGATGGAAATTGAATTTCTACTGTATACACTTCATCATGTTATATTCTTCTTATTATGAATGACCTATTCAAAGACATTTTCCATGCAGCCCCCAAAGAAAATAAATAATCTCACTCAGTTCATGAGAATTGTTTTCAGGTTTGATTTTGCATTGTTTGAATGTTTAATATACAATGATTTCAGCTCTGTAAGCTAAGCTGTGTATGAATCTGAGCACACATTTATCATCAAAATGTTCCTACTGAAGAGAACCAGTCCTTTTCTTTAAATTTCAGAGTTTGCTTTCACTGACAGTATCTGATGTTGGTGGTAATCATAACTGACTCCTCCCTGTACCGCTTCCCCATCAGTCAACAAATTCTGATACCTGTCCCTTGCGTCCCTTCACTTTTTTGCTCCGAGTCTAATCGCTGTTCTAGTTTGGGACCTCATTATCTCTTAGTCAGAATCCTGAAACATTTGTTTAACTAGTCTTCTTGCCCCCAGGCTCTGCTCTCAGCAACCAGTCCTCCACTCTGCAACCCAAGTTAACCTTTAATGCAGCCTTCTCCTCCTGCTGGGAAAATAAGTGGTTTCCACTGTCCACAGAACAAGCAACATCCATTAATCTCTTGGTGTTCTTGTCCCCACTTGTCTCATCTTTGTGATTTCTCTCAACATTTATTTATTTGATTTTTTTTTTCCTTTTGAGTGCCTGCTAATATGTTAGATGTTGTGCTAGGGATAAAAGGAAGAACAATACCACACGGGGTCCCCCTTCTCATAATCTTTACTGCCCACTGGGTTCAGGGCATATAATAAAATCATACAAATATCTATAAAGAAACAAAGATCAGTGCCATGAGAGGGAAGAGCTCAGAGTTAGGAAAATGTGTACCTGACCTAGTCTTGGGACTCAGAAAGTTTCCTGAATTGATGTTGCTAAAAGAGAAATTAGGAGAATGAATTGAAGCAACTTTACATGAGACTTCATACTACCTGTGACCTACCATGAATCTTCCTGGGCCTTTGCTCCAGACTTTCCCTACTTTACTTTATATTTGGTAAAACTTTCTGTTTAATTATCTTCCCCTTTTCTTTTGCTTTATGAAATATCCACTATTCTAGATCCAACTCAAATATTATAGTCATTCCTCCATCCCTGGAGGGTAATAGGTTCCAGGACCCCAGCAGATCCCCAAATCCTCAGATGCTCGAGTTGCTTATGTGAAATGGCATAGTGTTTTCATATAACATATACATATCCTCCATATACCTTAAATCATCTCTAGATCATTTATAATATCTAATATAATATAAATACCATGTAAGTAGTTGCCAGTGTATGACAAATTTAAGTCATGTGTTTTGGAACTTTCTGGAATTTTTTTCTCTGCTATGTTTGATCTTTTGTTGGTTGACTCCCTGGATGCTGAATCTGTAGATGCAAAAGGTTGATTGATCTTCCCTTCATGACTTAAGCCTCATGTTCTTGAACCCAATGGCCTAGACCAATGAGTAGTTTTCATCTCTCAGGTCCTACATCATTTTCTATAAATTAGTTATGCTTGACATTTTTCTCGTTGTTACACATGCATTTGACTATATTTCTCTCTCAATCTCTTGTGTCCTTTGTATTCAGAACAGGAAAAACTTAATGTATGCATTTAATCAAGTAAAACCTATCAGCAAATCAGAAGAGTGATTGTTTCATAGATGCTGTCAATTTTATTGACTTTAGATAATAAGTATTTACAGATTGTCTCTTTCTGTTTTATAGTATCATTAATAAGAGAAGTTTCCTTTATAAGGAAGTGAAATATTTCAGTTATTGCTCTATGACCCAGTAGTTTCAAACTTGAAATTCATTTCCCTAGAGAGAAAGGAGAATGTATTTGATTCTTGGATATGTATAGAAAAGGCAGAGCTCCCCAATAGAAATAGCCAAAGGTATATGAGTTCTAATGCTAATTTTAATTTTTATAGTATTTGAGCAAATATTTTCACTTAAGAGCAACTCAATTCTCTCACCTGAAAAACAGAATATATAAGTATTTCCCTTGCTTATTCATTGTAACAATTGAATAAGTAACATGTGAACAATCTAGTTCAAACAATGTAAGTTCATAATTATGATAGCTCTCCTTCCTTCCCCTCCCTTTACTCTTATGTCTTTCATGACTTTGGCACTTTAGGCAGCTTTGTCAGGTTATGTGTCCAAGGGCAAGTTACTGAGAACGAAGGGATCTATGCCTTATAATGGGCTCCCCTAGTGGCTCAGATGGTAAAGAATCTGCCTGCAATGCAAGAGACCTGGGTTCGCTCTCTGGGTTGGGAATATCCTCTGGAGAAGGGAATGGATACCCCTTTCAGTATTCTTGCCATGAACAAAGGAGCCTGGCAAGCTCAGTCCATGGGGTTGCAAAGAGTCAGATACCACTGAGTGACTAACATACATTATAACAGATCCTGGAAATCAGGAAGAAAAAATGTCACCATTTACACAGTGACAACCACTCCTTGACTCACTTAACAAATGTTGACCTAGCACTCTTTGTATGCCAACCAGTAGTTGAGCAGTGGAATAGTCTCACCCTAAGGGGATCATCACTTTCCATTTCCAGTGGGGTTTGGAGAAGCTACATGCAAGAACATTGGATTCTGAATGAAGCATGCCCATGAGTGAAAGTGGGGATGTTTAGCTATGGAGGCCACAACCCAGCTGACTCCTGGATGACCAAGAGGCTTTTTCCTGTAGTCTGGCTGTTGTGCACCTGCTGGTTATGGGCTGTGGCCAGAGGGGTCACCTGTGGCATATCACAGGCATAACAGTCAGGACCTTTCCCATTATTTAACTCTGAGCCAGTACAAGACTTGCAGCTCTGAAAGCTTAAATACAGAAGACAATTTTGGCAAAGTCTCTAAAGACAGGAGGATGCTTAGCCAAAGACCTCATTGTATATATGGACAAAATAATACCATTTTTTTCTATGATGAAGAATACAAAACAGCTAGCAAAGTTATTATGTAATTAGTTCTTTACAAAATCTTTTTTTATGGAAAGCATCAACTTTTTCTTTCTTCATCTTTTTAAATGAATTGCAAAATGACAGCATATTTTCAGCACAGAAAACCAAATCAGGATTTGGAATGCCTGTATTCATAGAGAGAAATAAACCTTCAGTAAGAAGAATTACTTTTAATTCTTCTGTAATTTGCAAAATAAAGGAGATGTGGTTATTTAATTCGATTTGCTCCTCTATGTTTTTAAAAGTGTGCTCTAGTCTAAAACAGCTGTGCTGCCTAATGCATTTATGGCTGATGTGGAGGGCTGGGATGTTTATTAATGATAGGGATTTGCAAGAAAGAGTGGTAGTTCTATATTGTGTTATTTAATATAATTATGAACTTTGCAATTTTAAAGCTCCTGCAAGCTACAGAACACAAAGGGATGTTGAGTGCTCTAAGGTCACCTGCTGTGTTCCACTGACAGTTCTGCTCCAGCACACAAAAGGCAAAAGCAAGAGATAATGTATTCATGGAGGCATCCTCCCCTAAAACTTGTGGATATGGCTCAAGCTCATGTTTCCCAATTTCAAGAAAAGTATTTTAATTTTTGAGAAACGTAGTAAAATACTTATTAATAGGCATTAGTTGCAGCTAGACTGACATGAATGATGAATTGATTGATCAAATAGTGTAGAGATATTGCCAGTGAAACTCTATGCTTTTTTTGGAGAATAAAATACATTTTTTTTATTTAAAATGTATTTTTTAATAAAAATAAGGCAAGGTAGGGGCCTAAATGAATTGATCTATTTTTGACAAAATAATCATTATTGCTATAAGATATAATCATTAAACTAAAAGAGTGTAAAATGATCTCTGTTCAGTTCATATTCACAATATGCAATGATAGCAAGGCAAATAAGACTGAGCATACTCTGCGTTCCAGCCACTAGGCAGGGCCATTCTGTGCCTGATATTGTTTAATGTAGTTTTAAATATTGTGGAGTAATTGAGTGTAGTAAAATTTGATGTGCTTTTGATAGCTATCCTTTAAAAGTTTTCTTCAAATGATTGCATTATGGACTCAGAAGGGAATGGGATAAAGAGGCCTTGACCATTTCTGAGGTATGTGAAAATATGGCATGGGGCAAGTCACACTGGATTTGAAGTTAGAAATCCCGGCTGGGTTATTTACCCACCTGAGTGCACTTCAGCCAGTTTCTTCTCTGTTTTCTTTAAAATGCGGATTCATTTTGATATTTGGCAAATCTAATACAGTTATGTAAAGTTTAAAAATAAAATAAAATTAAAAAAAAAAAAAAATAAATAAAAAAAAAAAAAAATAAAATGAGGATAAGAATATCAATATTCATTTATTTTTTTAATTTAAAAATAATTGCTTTACAGAATTTTGTTGTTTTCTGTCAAACCTCAACATGAATCAGCCGTGATGATGAATACATACAATAATACATACATCCCCGTCCTTGTGAACCTTCCTCCCATCTTCCTTCCCATCTCACCCCGCGCCTGTCTGAATTTCCTGAGCCATACAGCAAATTCTCATTGGCTATCTATCATATATATGGTAATGTAAGCTTCCATGTTACTCTTTCCATACATCTCATCCTCTCCTCCCCTCTCCCCATGTCCATAAGTCTATTCTCTATGTTTGTTTCTCCGTTGCTGCCCTGTAAACAAATTCTTCAGTACCATTTTTCTAGATTCTGTATATATGCATTAGAATATGATATTTATCTTTCTGACTCACTTCATTCTGTATAATAGGTTCTAGGTTCATCCAACTCATCAGAACTGACTCAAGTATGTTCCTTTTTATGGCTGAGTAATATTCCATTGTGTATATGTACCACTTTTTCTTTATCCATTCATCCATCGAGGGACATCTAGGTTGCTTCATGTTCTGGCTATTGTAAATAGTGCTGCAGTGAACATTGTGTTACATGTGTCTTTTTCAGTTTTGATTTCCTCAGGCTATGTGCCTAGGAGTGGGATTGCTGGGCCATATGGTGGTTTTATTCCTAGCTTTTTTTTTTTTTTAATTTTATTTTATTTTTAAACTTAACATAACTGTATTAGATTTGCCAAATATCAAAATGAATCCGCCACAGGTACACATGTGTTCCCCATCCTGAACCCTCCTCCCTCTTCCCTCCCCATTCCATCCCTCTGGGTCGTCCCAGTGCACCAGCCCCAAGCATCCAGTATCGTGCATCGAACCTGGACTGGTATTCCTAGCTTTTTAAGGAGTCTCCATACCTTCCTCCATAGTGGCTGTATCAGTTTACATTCCCACCAGCAACTCAAGAGTGTTTCCTTTTCTCCACAACCTCTCCAGTATCTATTGTTTGTAATCTTTTTGATGATAACCATTCTGCCTGGTGTGAGGTGGTATGTCATTATAGTTTTGATTTGCATTTTTCTAATAATGAGTGATGTTGACCATCTTTTCATGTACTTGTTAGGGATGTATGTCTTCTTTGGAGAACCGTCTCTTCAAGTCCTTTTCCTACTTTTTGGTTGGGTTGTTTGGTTTTCTGGTATTGAGTTGTATAAACTGCTTATATATTTTGGAAATTAATTCTTTATCAATTGTTTTCTTGCTATTATTTTCTCCCATTCTGAGGGCTGTCTTTTCACCTTGCCTCTAATTTCCTTTGCTGTGCAAAAGCTTTTTAGTTTAATTAGGTCCTGTTTGTTTATTTTGCTTTATTTCCATTACTCTAAGAGGTGAGTCATAGAAGATCTTGCTTTGATTTATGTCATCAAGTGTTCTCTGCTTATGTTCTCCTCTAAGAGTTTGAAGTTTCTGTTCTTGCATTTAGGTCTTTGATCCATTTTGAGTTTATCTTTGTGTATGACATTAGGGAGTGATCAAATTGCATTCTTTTGCATGTAGCTGTCCAGTTTTCTCAGCACCATTTATTGAAGAGGCTATCTTTGCTCCATTGTATATTCTTGCCTCCTTTGTCAGAAATAAGGTACCCATAGGTACATGGGTTTATCTCTGGGTTCTCTCTCTTGTTCCATTGGTCTATATTTCTGTTTTTGTGTCAGTACCATGTTGTCTTGATGACTGTAGTTTTGTAGTATAGTCTGAAGTCAGGAAGGTTGATTCTTCCATGTTCATTCTTCTTTCTCAAGACTGCTTTGGCTATTCAGGGTCTTTTGTGTTTCCATATGAATTGTGAATTTTTTTGTTCTAGTTCTGTGAAAAATGCCATCGGTAATGTGATAGGGATCACACTGAATCTTTAGGATGCATTTGGTAGTATAGTCATTTTCACCATTTGATTCTTCCTACCCAGGGAAATGAAATATCTCTCTATCAGTTTATGCCATCTTTGATTTCTTTCATTAGTGTCTTATAATTTTCTGTGTACAGTTCTTTTGTCTCCTTAGGTAAGTTTATTGCTAGATATTTAATTCTTTTTGTTGAAATGGTGAATGGAATTGAGTCCTTAATTTCTCTTTCTGATTTTTCATTGTTAGTATATAGAAATACAAGTGATTTCTGTATATTGATTTTGTATTCTGCAACACTGCTAAATTCACTGATCAGCTCTAGTAATTTTTTGATACCATCTTTATGGTTTTCTATGTATAGTGTCATGTCATCTGCAAACAGTGAGAGCTTTACTTCTTCTTTTCTGATCTGGATTTCTTTTGTTTCTTTTTCCTATCTGATTTCTGTAGCTAGGACTTCCAGAACTATATTGAACAATGGTTGGGAAAGTGGACACCCTTGTCTTGTTAATGATCTTAGGGGCAATGCTTTCAGTTTCTCACCATTGAGAATAATGCTTTCTGTAGGCTTATCATATATGGCCTTTACTATGTTGAGGTAGGTTCCTTCTATCCCATTTTTTGAAGAGTTTTAATCATAAATCGGTGCTGAATTTTGTCAAAGGCTTTTTCTGCATCTATTGAGATGATCATATGGTTTTTATCTTTTGATTTGTTAATATGGTATATCACATTGATTGATTTGTGTACACTGAAGAATCCTTGCATCCCTAGAATAAATCCAACTTGGTCATGGTGTATGAGCTTTTTGATGTGTTGCTGAATTCTCTTTGCTAAAATACTGTTGAGGGTTTTTGCATCTATGTTCGTCAGTGATTTTGGCCTATAGTTTTCTTTTTTGTGTTGTCTTTGTCTAATTTTGGTATCAGGGTGATGGTGGCCTTGTAGAATGAGTTTGGAAGTGTTCCTTGTTCTGCAATTTTCTGAAAGAGTTTTAGAAAAATAGGCATTATCTTTTCTCTCAATGTTTGCTAGAATTCTCCTGTGAAACTATCTGGTCCTGGGCTTTTGATTTCGGGGAGAATTTTTATGACAGTTTCAATTTCAGTCCTTATAATTGGGTTGTTCATGATTTCTTTTTCTTCCTGGTTCAGTCTTAGAAGGTTAAACTTTTCTAAGAATCTGTCCATTTCTTCCAAGTTATCCATTTTATTCTCATATAGTTTATAGTTATTCACAATAGTCTTTTATAATACTTTGTATTTCTGCAGTGTTTGTTGTAACTGCTCCTTTTTCTAATTTTGTTGATTTGATTCTTCTCTTTTTTTCTTGATGAGTCTGGCTGAAGTTTTGTCAATGTTGTTTATCTTCTCAAAGAAACAGCTTTTAGTTTTATTAATCTTTACTATTGTTTCTTTCATTTCTTTTTCATTTATTTCTGTTTGGATCTTTATGATTTCTTTCCTTCTACTAATTTTGTTTTGTTGTTCTTGTTCTTGTTCCAGTTGTTTTAGGTGTAAAGTTAGATTGTCTATTCAATGTTTTCTTGTTTCTTGAGGTAGGATTGTATTGGTATAAACTTCCCTCTTAGAACTGCTTTTGTTGCATCCTATAGGTTTTGAGTTGTCATGTTTCATTGTATGTTTCTAGAAAATTTTTGATTTCCTTTTTGATTTCTTCAGCAACCTTTAGTTATTTAGAAATGTATTGTTTAATCCCTGGGTGTTTTTCTTTTTTACAGTTTATTTCCTTGTAATTTATATCTAGTCTCGAGCGTTGTGGTCAGAGAAGATGCTTGATATGATTCCAATCTTCTTAAATTTCCTGAGGTTTGATTTGTGACCCAAGATGTGGTCTATCCTGGGGAATGTTCTGTGTGCACTTGAGAAGGTGTATTCTGCGTTTGGATGGAATGTCCTGAAGATATCAATGAGATCCATCCCATCTAATGTATCATTTAAGACTTGTGTTTCCTTATGAATTTTCTGTTTTGATGATCTCTCCTTTGGTGTGAGTGGTGTTAAAGTATCCTACTATTATTGTGTTACTGTCAATTCCTCCTTTTATGTCTGTTAATATTTGTCTTATGAACTGAGGTGCTCCTATATTGGGTGCATAGATATTCACAGTTCTTTTTGTCTTCCTCTTGGATTGATCCCTTGATCATTATGTAGCGTCCTTCCTTTTCTCTTGTAATGTTCTCAATTTTAAGGTCTATTTTTTTCTGATATAAGGATTGCTACTCCAGCTTTCTTTTGCTTCCCATTTGCATGGAATATATTTTTCCATCCTCTCACTTTCAGTCTATATGTGACTTTAGGTCTGAAGTGGGTTTCTTGTAGGCACCATATATATGGGTCTTATTTTTGTATCCATTCAGCCAGTTTGTGTCTTTTGGTTGGAGCATTTAATCCATTTACATTTAAAGTAATTATTGACATATATGTTCCTATTTCCATTTTCTTAATTGTTTGGGTTTGATGTTATAGATCTTTTTCTTCTCTTGCATTTCTTGACTATATAAGACTCTTTAACATTTGTTGTGAAGCTGGTTTGGTGGTACTGAATTCTCTTAGCTTGCTTGTCTGAAAATCTTTTTATTTCTCCATCAATTTTGAATGAGACCCTTGCCGGGTACACTAATCTTGGTTTCATTTTTTTTTTTTTTCCCTTTCGTTTCTTTAAATATATCCTGCCATTCTCTTTTGGCCTCCAGAGTTTCTGCTAAAGTGTCAGCTGTTAAACATATGGGGTTTCCCTTTTATGTTACTTTTTGCTTTTCCCTTGCTGGTTTTAATATTCTTTCTTTGTGTTTAGTCTTTGTTAGTTTGATTAGTGTATCTTGGCATGTTTGTTCTTGGGTTTATCCTGTATGGGACTCTGTACTTCTTGAACTTGATTCACTGTTTCCTTTTCCATGTTGGGGAAATTTTAACTATAATCTCTTCAAAAATTTTCTCCTACCTTTTCTTTTTCTCTTCTTCTTCTGGAACCCTTATATTTGAATGTTGATGCATTTGATATTGTCCCAGAGGTCTCTCTCCTCTTTTCTTTGCACAGGGAAAGTAAGCAGGAAGCCCAGTTGTGGAGAGCTCAGCTATTTTTATTCTTGGTTTTTGTTGCCTTCCTTCTACAAGTATATTAGAGAACCATTGGAGACAGAAAACTATGAAGTGTTGCTTTTTAGAAATGACTATGAAAGCTTTTATCACTGCTATATCCTTAAGAGCCTCAGCTCTATGCTTTTTGAAATTTTAGGGAGAGTGAGCCTATAATTTCAAGATACCTTAAATAGCAAAATTGGAACCACATCTTCTAAGTGCCATTCTTCATAAATCTATTTAGAATCAAGCTTAAAAATCACGACCAGCAAATCATTTTCATAGCCTATATGGCAACTGAACATTCTTCTATTTAATTTTTCAGCACTGCTTTATTATAAGACATAGGTTGCAAAAAATAATAAGCTATTTGTATTGTAAGCTGAAAAGAATGAGAATCATAGAGTAGATCTACAGCAATCTCTTCTGAGGATGGCAAGAAAAATAGACATTTCAACTGTGCCTTTAGATTCGCAATCAGGTTGATGGAAACAAATAGCCCCAGGTCATTCACCTTAAAACCTAAGTAAAGAAACAAACAGTCAGCCAACCAGAGGTGTAGAATTGGTATAGAATTTCAAGGCTCAAGAGACAGTTTTCTATGACAGTTAACCTGGGGTATCCTCTAATGCACATTGATGAAGTCTCCTTTATGTACAGTTGGGAAGGTCCCCTGGAGGAGGAAATGGCAACCCACTCCTGTATTTTTGCCTAGAGAATCCCAAGGACAGAGGAGCCTGGCGGGCTACAGTCCATGGGGTTGCTAAAAGTCAGACATGACTGAGAGACTAATACTATACAGAGGTCTCTGAGATGATTCTCAGTTCTTTTCATTCGTTTTACTTTATTCTGCTCTTCAGAAGTTATTTATAGCATTTTATCTTCCATCTCACTGATTCATTCTTCTGTTTCAGATATTCTGCTATTGATTCCTTCTAGAGTATTTATAAATTCAGTAACTGTGTTATTTGTCTTTGTATGTTTATTCTTTAGTTCTTCTGGGTCTTTGTTAATTGATTCTTGCATTTTCCCCATTTTGTTTTCAAGGTTTTTGATCATCTTTACTATAATTATTCTGAATTCTTTTCCAGGTAGTTTGCCTATGTCCTCTTCATTTATTTGGATTTCTGTGTTTCTTGTTTGTTCCTTCATTTGTGTAGTATTTTTCTGGCTTTTCTGTTTGAGGTCTCCTTTTCCCAGGCTTCAGGTTTGAATTCTTTCTTCTTTTTGGTTTCTGCCCTCCTAAGCTTGGTCCAGTGGTCTGTATAAGCTTTGTATAGGGTGAGATTTATGCTGAGTTTGTTTGTTTGTTTTTTCTCTGATGGTCAAGGCTGAGCAAGGTCATAATCCTATCTGCTGATGATTGGGTTTGTATTTTTGTTTTGTTTGTTGTTTACAAGGGGCATCCTGCACAGGGTGCTACTGGTGGTTGGGTGATGCTGGGTCTTGTATTCAAATGGTTTCCTTTGTGTGAGTTCTTATTATTTGATACTCCCCAGGGTTAGTTCTCTGGTGGGTCAGATGGTAAAGTGTCTGTTTACAATGCAGGAGACCTGGGTTCAATCCCTGGGTTGGGAAGATCCCCTGGAGAAGGAAATGGCAATCCACTCCAGTACTATTGCCTAGAAAATCCCATGGACAGAGGAGCCTGGTAGGCTACAGTCCATGGGGTCGCAAAGAGTTGGACACGACTTCACTTTCACTTTCAGGGTTAGTTCTCTGGTAATCTAGGGTCTTGGAGCCAGTGCTCCCACTCCAAAGGCTCATGGCTTGATCTCTGAATATCTGTCTCACAGGATGGTGATCTCCTTGAAAACAAGAGTTAGTTCTTAGTCAAGTTACATTTTCATCACCTGTTGTTTGACATAGATGCTTCCAGCTGTACCTTGAGAGATATGTGGCTGTCAACAAACCAGAAGCAGCTCTCAAGAATATCTGTATTTTAAGCTTGTAGTAAGGATTAAAAAAGAAATTTTATAAAAACAGTTTGTGAATCACCTTATATATGACAGCAAGGCTGAGCTTTTAGTCAGAGTTCTTCTTGACCAATGAGATTTCAATGAAATTGAAATCAGCTTCATTTTCAGCATCAGAATTCAGTGAGATGTGCAATGTCCTGTGTCCTAATATGTATCTACTTATAGATGTATACTTATACAGAATACATACATACCTCCATATTTATTTATTTTAAAAATATCAAGCCTTATGTTTTCATGGTAATTTCTATTCTATTTCCCCCAGCTCTATTGAGATATAATTAATGTATAACCATGTGTAAGTTTAGATATGTAATGTGATGATTTGATATACACATGCTTACCTAAATAAGATTAGTTAGCACATTTTTCACCTCCTATAGTTATCACTTTGTCATTGTGTTGGTGATGGTGAGAACATTAACGCTCTACACTCATAGCTGTTTTCATGTACACAAAATAGTAGTCAGCATGCTATATATTAGATTGCCAGAACTTACTCATCTTACAAATGAAAGTTTGTATGCTTTACCCCTACCACTCAGCCCTTGGAAACCACTATTTTACTCTCTTTTCTTTGAGTTCACTGTTTTTAGATTCCACATGTACGTTAGATGATACAATTTTTGGCTTTCTCTCTGACTTGTTTCACTAGCATAATGCCTTAAAAGTCCATCCATGTATCCATGTTGTTGAAAGTGGCAGAGTTTTTCTTTTTTAATGGCTGAATAATATTTGTACATATATATCTACATGTGATTATGTATATATATATATATATACATACACATATATGGATATAATATATATTTATATTTTATATCACATTTTTTTGGTCTGTTCAATCATCAGTAAACACTTAGGCATGTCCATGTAATGGCTAATATGAATAATGCTACAATGAAGTGGGGCTCAGATATCTCTTTGAGATCATGATTTCATCTTTTTGGATATATACCCAAATTGCTATATCATATAATCATTCTATTTTCAATTTTGTAGGAAACTTCCATACTCTTTTCCATAGTGACTGTACCAGTTTACATTTCCACCAATGGTGCACAGGGTTTCTTTATGGCCTTGCAGACACTATTTGTTAAATTTTGAATGATAACCATTCCGATAACTAAGAGGTGATATCTTATTATGGTTTGATTTGAGTTCACCTGATGATTAGTGATTTGATCACATTTTCATGTACCTGTTTGCCATTTGTACATCTTCTCTGGAAAAATGTTAATTCAGATTCTCTAATCACTTCATGGGAAATAGATGGGGAGACAGTGGAAACAGTGTCAGACTTTATTTTTTGGGCTCCAAAATCACTGTAGATGGTGATTGCAGCCATGAAATTAAAAAATGCTTACTCCTTGGAAGGAAAGTTATGACCAACCTAGACAGCATATTCAAAAGCAGAGATATTACTTTTCCAACAAAGGTCCATCTAGTCAAGGCTGTGGTTTTTCCAGTAGCCATGTATGGATGTGAGAGTTGGACTGTGAAGAAAGCTGAGAGCCGAAGAATTAATGCTTTTGAACTGTGGTGTTGGAGAACACTCTTGAGAGTCCCTTGGGCTGCAAAGAGATCCAACCAGTCCGTTCTAAAGGAGATCAGTCCTGGGTGTTCTTTGGAAGGAATGATGCTAAAGCTGAAACTCCAGTACTTTGGCCACCTCATGTGAAGAGTTGACTCATTGGAAAAACTCTGATGCTGGGAGGGACTGGGTGCAGGAGGAGAAGGGGATGACAGAAGATGAGATGGCTGGATGGCATCACGGACTCGATGGACATGATTCTGAGTGAACTCTGGGAGTTGGCGATGGACAGGGAGGCCTGGTGTGCTGCAATTCATGGGGTTGCAAAGAGTTGGACAAGACTGAACGACTAAACTGGACTGAACTGATACTATATTGGTGTTGTTCTTTCTGACTTACTTCACTCTGTATAATAAGCTCCAGTTTCATCCACCTCATTAAGAACTGATTCAAATGTATTCTTTTTAATGGCTGAGTAATATTCCATTGTGTATATGTACCACAGTTTTCTTATCCATTTGTCTGCTGATGGACATCTAGGTTACTTTCATGTTCTGGCTATTATAAATAGTGCTGTGATGAACATTGTGGTACATGTGGCTCTTTCAATTCTGGTTTAATTGGCATGTATGCCCAGCAGTGGGATTCCTGGGTTGTATGGCAGTTCTATTTCCAGTTTTGTAAGGAATCTCCACACTGTTCTCCATAGTGGCTGTACTAGTTCGCATTCCCACCAACAATGTAAGAGGGTTCCTTTTTCTCCACACCCTCTCCAGCATTTATTGCTTGTAGACTTTTGGATAGCAGCCATTCTGACTGGCGTGAAATGGTATCTCATTGTGGTTTTGATTTGCATTTCTCTGATAATGAGTGATGTTTCATGTGTTTGTTAGCCATCTGTATGTCTTCTTTGGAGAAATGTCTGTTTAGTTCTTTGGCCCGCTTTTTGATTGGGTCTTTTATTTTCTGGAATTGAGCTGCAGGAGTTGCTTGTTTTTGAGATTAATTCTTTGTCAGTTGCTTCATTTACTATTATTTTCTCCCATTCTGAAGGCTGTCTTTTCACCTTGCTTATAGGTTCCTTTGTTGTGCAGAAGCTTTTAATTTTAATTAGGTCCCATTTGTTTATTTTTGCTTTTATTTCCAATATTCTGGGAGGTGGGTCATAGAGGATCCTGCTGTGATGTATGTCAGAGAGTGTTTTGCCTATGTTCTCCTCTAAGAGTTTAATAGTTTTTGGTATTACGTTTAGATCTTTAATCCATTTTGAGTTTATTTTTGTGTCTGGTGTTAGAAAGTGTTCTAGTTTCATTCTTTTACAAATGGTTGACCAGTTTTCCCAGCACCACTTGTTAAAGAGGTTGTCTTTTCTCCATTGTATATTCTTGCCTCCTTTGTCAAAGATAAGGTGTCCATAGGTGTGTGGATTTATTTCTGAGCTTTCTATTTTGTTCCATTGATCTATATTTCTGTCTTTGTGCCAGTACCATACTTGTCTTGATGACTGTGGCTTTGTAGTAGAGCCTGAAGTCAGGCAGGTTGATTCCTCCAGTTCCATTCTTGTTTCTGAAGATTGTTACTTGTTAATGCTTAATATAGAATGATGCCTCTGAAACAATTTTTTTTTCTTCTTGAGTTTAAATATTTGTTAAAGTGTTAGCCCATGATATAGATCATGACTGAATATTTACTTGTCTCTTTGAAATAATGCATTTTTAAAATGATATTGATTAATCTTTATGAATAGCCTGGGACATGCAGTTATTGATTCCAAAGGAAGAAATAATAAAAAGTCTGGTTATACCATAGCAGTAGTATAGCAGTGTGTTCCCCATATGTGTGCTGGAACACCTATTTCAATAACCATGGATTAAAAAATTGGACAATTTTCTTAACTTTCTTGGGTTTGGAGGCCAGCACAATAAGAGTTAGAAAACCATTTGTTATACATCTATTATGTGTTATGTTTCATGGGTAATTCAAATGACAGTAGTTATGGGAAGTAGGTTACCATTTTATAAATGAGAAAATGGAGGATCAAAAAGCTAGGAAATTTGCTCAAATTTCACCTCAAGATGTAAAACCAGAGCAATCAGATTCCAAAACCTAAAATGCCTCCACTATGCTTTACTTAGAAGATGGAACACAGGGAGGGAACTTATTATTATGGTCTGTATTGTAGGAAGAAAATACTAGGCAATAACTTCCATTTGTTGTGTTTAAACTTTTAAAGAGATAAAAATCATGTTATGGCTTTTATATTTTAAATCAAATATTTCTGAGAGGTCTCTGTGTGAATCACAAAATCCCTTTTACTCTACCCTCTTCCTTCAAGTCTTTACTTTGTGCCTAGATGTTAACCAGGTAAATGAGAACAGAGCATTTCATGCAGAAATATGAGTGTATGTAAATGTTCTGTGATCTGAGATGGGGGTAGTGGTGGTGCATGGTGGCACAAAAGACTAAAAAAAAAATTAATATAGCAGAATGAATTCCCCAGAGAGCAGAATCTGATTAAAATACAGGATATTAGTTAGGAAATGTGCTTTTGTGTTTAACATCTGGGGATGGGAATGGGAATGAAGCAGAATCAGGCAGAAGGAGAAGCCAAACTGACCTAATGGGAACCACAGAACTTAAATGGCCCACCAGAGGATGCTTCAGGCTGAGATGACAAGTCTTAAAACCCCTACTTCTACCAGTCACTGAATGTAGTGTGTTCTGGGGAGGGTATCATCTTGTGTGAGGGCATTCTCTTGAGCTGAGGCAGTCAATCTCTGATAGGACTGACAGATGAACCTATTTGATAAGCATTCCCAACAAGTCCTCTTTTGCAATAGGACTAAATAGAGCACCATTATATCCATCTATCCATCACAGGCATTATGCCTAAAGCCCATAGGGCAAAGTTTCTCAATTTTGACATTTTGAAAAACTTCTTTTCCTTCTTCTCTTCCTTATTATCATTATTACTGTTGTTTCTGTTTTCTAGAGGCTTTCCTGTGCTTTGTGGGATGCTTAGCAGCATCCCTGGCCTCTACTTCTTAGATGGGGTTAGTGAATGTCACACACCAGTTGTTACAATAAAATAAAAGTCTCCTGACATTGCTAAACATCCTTTGGGAGGAGGCAAGTCACTGATCATTTAACAGAAATGTGTAGGATAGACTTGGTGAAGTAGGTAAGAACCACATTATGCAAGGTTATATAGGCTGAATTAAGATTTTTTTGTCCTTATTCTAAGAACCAGAGAAAGAGAATGAAGAATTTTTGAGAAAAGGGCAAGAAGACCAGATTTATGTTGCAAGTATAAGTGAAGCTGCAAAGTAGAGAATAGAGTAAATGCCAGGAACATCATTAGGAGAGGGGGCTATTGGAGATGGTATAATAGTCATCTGCAGGAAGATTCTGGTTTAAATGCAAAACTGAGGATATAATTGAGAGATAATTGGGCTGTGTATAAATAAAGAGTCTGAAGGAAAAAGAGGTGTCAAAGATGAATCCTCAGTTTTGCCTTGCATGAACAGGTAGAGAATAAGGTCATTTACTGATGTATGAGACACAGAAAGAAAACCAAATGTGGAGGATGAAGACCATGTTGTTTTGAATGACTTCCCTAAAATTTAAGTTTGAGTATCAGGAAGACATTTGGATAAAGATCTAGAGTTCAGAGGAGACACTGAAATTGAAATGGCATAGTGAAATTTTAACATTTATTCATTTAAAATGCAGAAGTGAGATTGAATAGAAAAATTTCTGAATCCTCAAAAAGCTGCAGTCATAACCAGTAACTTTCCACATAGCAGTTCAAGTTTCTTTCCAGACTCTTGCTGTCAGGTTTGCCATAAACATTGATGAGGTTGTCAGATATTTAAAATATTTATCCAGAGTTATTCATTACTTGAGTAACAACACAAAGCACACTGCATGCATATGCATGCATATACCCAAGCTCACACACACACACACACACACATACACACACATTTAGTCGCTAAGTCGTGTCTGATTCTGCAACTGCAACCCCATGGACTATAGCCCGTTAGGCTTCTCTGTCTATGGGATTTCCTAGGCAAGAATACTGGAGTGAGTTTCCATTTCTTTCTCCAGGGGATCTTCCTGACCCAGGTACCAAACTCCTGCATTGGCGGGTGAATTCTTTATCAGAGTCTCCAGGGAAGCCCCATATATGGTATATGAAAATTTTAAAAAGTACAGATTAACAAAATCAGTAAGTTTTGGGTTTTATTACAGGCAGAAATATATACCTAGTGATTATCATAAGGTGGAATTATTGGCTACATTGTTCATGCAGAATTCTTCAGAACACTAGTGAAGCCTGAAAAAGTGTCAAAGATTTCCAGTATTTAATATGCCTCTTTAAACAGTAAAATAATCATTTATTTCCTTTCCGCAACAGAAAATTATAATATGAAAAAAAATCCTGGTAAGAATAGGAAAGAAAGACAGTTAAAAACATAACTTATTGAAAAATGGAAGTGCTGTGCTTTTTCTGAAGGATTGTAGTTGGCAGAGAGCTGGCTGCTACATGCAAAACTGAAGGTTTCCTGTCTGACAGCAGGACCGAGTAGGTCAACGCCAGAAACAGTGCTCCAGCCGAATGTACCCAAGACTTATCCAGATGATGGGATTTGCTTATCCATGTCTCAGGGTTCCCCCATGCCTATTTTCTCATTTTACACCTATTGTCAGCTCTCTGGAAGTCTATGGTATCTCTGACAATGTCATTCTCAAGGCTAAGGAGTATAACTGACCATGAAGGTCAAAATAATTTTATTATATATATATATATATATATGTACTGGAAATTCTTGAACAAACTCAACCACCAGCTGGCTGTTAGCGCTAAAGACTATTTCTCCAGGGATTTAATCACCAGAAACAAATTAATAAAATAAAATAAAAAAAAATCTCAAAATTAGTAACAGGAAAATAGTAAAATAATAGTAAAATAAATATATAAATAATCAGTTCAGATCAGATCAATCAGTCGCTCAGTCATGTCTGACTCTTCACGACCCTATGAATTGCAGCACGCCAGGCCTCCCTGTCCATCACCAACTCCTGGAGTTCACTCAGACTCACGTCCATCGAGTCAGTGATGCCATCCAGCCATCTCATCCTCTGTCGTCCCCTTCTCCTCTTGCCCCCAGTCCCTCTCAGCATCAGAGTCTTTTCCAATGAGTCAACTCTTCTCATGAGGTGGCCAAAGTACTGGAGTTTCAGCTTTAGCATCATTCCTTCCAAAGAAATCCCAGGGCTGATCTCCTTCAGAATGGACTGGTTAGATCTCTTTGCAGTCCAAGGGACTCTCAAGAGTCTTCTCCAACACCACAGTTCAAAAGCATCAATTCTTTGGCGCTCAGCCTTCTTCACAGTCCAACTCTCACATCCATACATGATCACTGGAAAACCATAGCCTTGACTAGACAAACCTTTGTTGGCAAAGTAATGTCTCTGCTTTTGAATATGCTATCTAGGTTGGTCATAACTTTCCTTCCAAGGAGTAAGCGTCTTTTAATTTCATGGCTGCAGTCACCATCTGTAGTGATTTTGGAGCCCAGAAAAATAAAGTCTGACACTGTTTCCACTGTTTCCCCACTTTCCCATGAAGTGATGGGAGTGGATGCCATGATCTTCGTTTTCTTAATGTTGAGCTTTAAGCCCACTTTTTCACTCTCCACTTTCACTTTATAGTAAAATAAATAAATATTAATAAAATCAATATTTTAATAAATATTTGTATCTAATAAATATAATTAAATATAAATATATTATTTATATATAAATAATAGTAAAATAATATTTTAAAATTATTTCTGATAATAAGGATATTCTTAAGGTGAGTGTTTTATAAAGAAGAAAACTATGAATGTTTCATTCATAATCAGGAAAAGGAGTAACTCAATGATTTTGAAAGTCAAGGAAAGAGATTAATAGAGGAGCTCTACTTTTGACAGTATATTTTCATCTGTGAACAGCCAGAAATAACTAAGAATATTCCTTCACTCAGACATTGCTGTCAATCAGATGGCATGTTGAGAGCAACAAAACCCCTACTGTTGCAGAAAATTTACTCATCGTTCTATTCCTTTATCATCATTTTAACAGACCCTCACTCTGAAGCATGTTTCATATATTCGTGATGTGTTTGACCAGATACTAAACTTAGAATGTATCAGTTTTTGTCCTCATCATAAATCTATGGGGATAATGGCTGAAAGATGAATAATGATCATATATTCAAAGGAATCACTTAGTTATCAACTCTGTTGGGTCCCATTTATGATACTTTTATATTTCAGAGAGCTTGTGGTAAATTGATCTGCTAGTAACAATGATGGTTTTCTGTCATTTTGTAGTATGTACACCCTATGAACAACCCAATATACCTATTGTTTAATCCAGTGAAAAACAAAGAATATGATTCTTTTGGAAGATAAATTCTGAACTGAGCAAATATTAAAAGTGATACTTACTACTTAGTAGGAATAAAATAAATGAAAAATGCATAGTATTATGTTTATCATTTCTAACGTTAAAGCTTCTTGATGTAATCTTTGGTATATTTGATGGATGGGTGGATTAAACATCTAGAAGATGGGATATTAGCTTTCTGATTCTGCCTATGTTAGATTAGGTAATTTGGACTAAACTTCTCACTAAAGATAACTAAAATAACTGGACAAAATAATGTTTAAATATCTTAAAAATATCAAATAGTAATAAAATGATGAGGTTGGACTGGGCTTAATCTAGATGAAAATGGAAATCCGGAGAAATGATTCAGTCATTCTAGTCACTTTTTACCTAGGGGTAGGATTATCACATACAATACAGGATGTACAGTTACACTTGAATTTCAGATAAGCAGGATAAACAGTGATACTTTGAAGTATAAGTATCTCCCATGGGGAATACTCACACTAAAAAAATTCAATATTTGACTGAAATGTAAAAGTAACCAGGAATTTCAAAGTTTTAATTTCTAAGCATGCCAACTCTAACCTAAAGTCATTTGAAGTTCTGAAAAGGCAATGAGAGACTGAGCAGAATCTTTGAAGATACCTCAAGAATATGGAACAAAAGTCAAAGTAAGGAACTGCCAAAGGACTGGGACCTTGAAGAGCTATATATAGGAATAAAAATGAAACAAAATTAAACCATCCCCTACATAGATGGGGGCCTATTTTAAAGTTATTTGGATAGCCAGAAAACATTCTCAGTCCCTAAGATTGGACTAAATCAGTCTTGGGTTGATACTGCCCAGGATACCATGAAAATCCTTCAGATGTAAACATCATCCTGGGTCTCAAAATTATTTAAACGAATATTGTTCAAATAAAGTTCTTAACACAAATCAAAGAACATAGCACACATAGGACTAAAATTACATGAACAAAGACATATTAGAGGAAAAAAATAAAGAAGTAGAAACATGACTCTAACCAGACAAGGTCAGCATTGGACCCAAGTTGCACTGCTTGCCACTTGAAAGGTCAATATTTGAAAGACAAGTGTTGATGGAAAGGAAAAGTTGTTTTATTCTAGAGGTCAGCAATGTGGGAAGATGGAGAACTAATGTCCTAAGACCATCTCCAAGTTGCTGATTAGGAAGAAAAATTTTTAAAGGTAGTGTGAGGGAGGGGGGCTGCAGAGTGCATGTTCAGCTTGTGCTCAGTTCTCGGATGGTCGGCATCAAGGTGAAGTTTCGAGCCTCTCTAATCCTTTGATTTCAACCGGTCTTGGGTCAGCTATTTTCATCTGGTGGGTGTCTGCTTTTTGTAAAAACAGCTTTAAAAATATGTGTCAGACCTTTATCTATAACTTCTAGGGATCTGGGTGTTTGAAGACTGTTATGTGGCTAGTTATATAACGTCTAAATTCTTACCCGTTTCCTGGCCCAATAAGTATTATTTGTTTCTACATCTTTACATTTTATAGTCACTAACTCTTGAGTCAGCCCTTTGAGACTCAAGGGAAGACTAGAAGACTAAAGCAAGAACCTCTTAATTTAAAGAACATGAACACAGGGGCTTGTATGCTTTTTTGATTCTCCTTTTTTTGATAACCTTCAATATTGAGAGGAATGGGTGTTGGGGAAAAGGGGAATATTTTGGGTAGAGAGGTTTTTCTTGTTTTTGTTTAAAATTCCACCTTTTTCTTTTTTATCATTACTTTTTAATTTTTTACTTTCATTGCAGAATTCTTTCCATTTTATTATTTCTTTGTTTTGTTTTTTTTTGTCCACACGGCATGGCATGCTGAACTTCCCTGACCAGGGATTGAACCCCAGCTCCCTGCAGTGGAAGCACAGTCTTATCACTGTAACACCAGGAAAGTCCCTAGACAGTTAATCATAAACTCAGCAGAGGAAATCAGTTTTAGAGGGACTCGTCCTCACAAAGACACCAGAAATATAAGGAAAAAAGGAAAGCAAGGAAGAAGAAAGAAAGGAGTCTATGCTTTTATGCACAGTGGGATTTTAAAAAAATATTAGATATGAGAACTATAACTTATAGAAAGTGATATACTACATTTTAAAAAAGAACCAAATAGAAATGTTGGAAATAAAAAATAAAATATTAATAGCTGAAATCATGAGCACAGTGAATGGGTTAGATAATATTATGTGCAGGTAAACACAGCACTGGGAAATTGGCACATAGTACTGCCCAGAACGTATACAAAGAGACAAAGGATTGAAATGCAAAAGAAAGAGTAACAGCTGTTAAAAATAGAAGATGAAGGTCTAACATACTTATTGTTGAAGTCTCAGAATGAGAGTAGAGAATGAATATTAAAAAAGATTTTGGCTGAGAATTACACAAAACCAATAATATAGATTTAAAAATTCTAAAAGATTCGAAGATGGATAAATATAAATATATACTTATCTAGATACTTGGAAGAAAAGTGTTAGTCACTCTTGTCATGTCTGACTCTTTATGAGCCCATAGACTGTAGCCTGCCGGCTGCTCTGTCTATGCGATTCTCCAGGTAAGAATACTGGAGTGGTTTGCCATGTCCTCCTCCAGGGGATCTTCTCAACTCAAGGACTGAACCCCAGTCTCCTGCATTCCAGGCAGATTCTTTACCTCATGCACTTCAATTATGCGTCCTCAAATCATGTAAGTTAAAATTTACAAAACCATTAGAAGAAAATAGAAAAATTTACAAGTGTATTGTCCGATTTTTTTCTTCAGTTTTAACTGAAATATGATTTATATACAGCACTGTAAAATTTTAAATTATACAGCATTATGATTTGACTTCCATCATGAAATGACTACAACAATAAATTTAGTGAACATCCATCATCTCATACAGATACAAATTTAAAGAAATAGAAGAAAGTTTTTTCCTTGTGATGAGAACTCTTAGGTTTTACTCTCTTAACAAACTTTTGTATATAACATACAGCCACATTAATTATATTTATAATGCTCTACTTTGCATCCCTCGTACCTATTTATCTTGTAACTGGAACTTTGTACCTTTTGACTGAATTCATCTAATTCTCTCTTTCCCCATCCCTTGCATCTGGTATCCACAAATCTGATCTCTTTTTCTGAGTCTGTTTGCTTTTGAAGCATTACTCATCTACATCACTGTGTTAGTTTCTGTTACACAACATAATAATTTGATATTTCTTTATATTTCAAAATGATCACTATGATAAGTCTAGTTATCATCTGTCATACAAATACATTACATAATTACTGATTATATTCTCCACATTGTACATTTCATATCCATGACTCATTTATTTTGCAGCTCTAAGTTTGTATCTTTTTTTATTTTTAATATATATTTTTTATTATTATTATTTTTAATTTTATTTTATTTTTAAACTTTACAATATTGTATTAGTTTTGCCAAATATCGAAATGAATCCACCACAGGTATACCTGTGTTCCCATCCTGAACCCTCCTCCCTCCTCCCTCCCCATAACCTCTCCTTCATCCATCTCTCTCTTCCCCCTGACTCCTTCCCCTCTGACAAGCATCTGCTGGTTCTCTGTATCTATGACTTTGCTTCTGTTTAGTTATGTTTGTTCATTTATTTTATTTTATTATATTTTATTTTAGATTCCACATGTAAGTGAAATCATCCAGTATTTGTCTTTATCTTATGTTTTGTACCTAGCATAATATTCTCTAGGCCTATCCATGTTGTCAGAAATGTCAAGATTTAATTCTTTTTTATGATTGAATAATATTCCATTATGTCCAAGTTATATTCCTTATCTTGGCTATTGTAAATAATTCTGCAATGGGTATAGGGGTATATATCTCTTTCTGAATTAGTGCTTTGGTTTTCTTAGGATAAGAAAGTGAAATTACTACATTGTATAGTAGTTCTATTTTTAAATTTCTAAGGGACCTCCTTACTGTGTTCCATAATGGCACTACCAATTTGCATTCCCACAGTATATAAGGGTTCCTTGTGATTTTCATTTCCCTGATGCTTAGTAATATTGAACATCTTCTTGTGTAACTGTTGACCATCTGTATGTCTTTTTGGAAAAAAAAAATTATATTCAGGTTTTCTTCCCATTTTCAAATCAAGTTGTTTTTTTTTTATGTTGAATTGTATACTTTCTTTGTATATTTTGCATATTAACCATTTATTAGTCATATCATTTTCAAATATCTTCTCCTGTTCAGTAGGTAGCCTTTTAATTTTATTGATAGTTTTCTTTACTCTGCTAAAGTTTTTTTAGTTTGATGGAGGTTTTTTTTTTTTTTTTAGTTTTCTGTTTATTTTTGCCTTTGTTCCTTTTGCCTGAGACATATCCAAAAAACAATATTACTAAAATCAGTATCAAAGAGTACACACTGCATGTGTTTTTTCTAGAAGTTTTATGCTTTTAGGTATTACACTTAAGTCCCTAGTCCATTTTGAATTTATTTTTGTAAATGGTATGAGAGAAATTATGAGGTAGAACCAAACATGAAATCAACAATTGTTCATTTTAAAGATTAATAAAACTAATAAACCCTCAATGAAACTGATCCAGAATAATAGATTTAGAAATCACCAGTGTATAAGGAACTTAAAGGAGACATCATTATAGGTCTTATAGATTAAAAAATATAATGAGAATATTATGAACAATTTTATACTAAAAAACTTGGAAGTTTAGTTAATATGGATGCATTTTAGGAAAAATACAGCTTATTAAAACTGATACAAAAAAAGCAATTAAATATATAAAAAAGTCCTGTAAGTATTAATAAAATTGAATGTATAATAAACGAACCTATCTGCAATGAAAACTCTAGACTTGGTTTTACTGGTGATTTCTTCTAATTATTTAAGAATGATAAAACATAAATATTCCATAAATTCCACTAAAAATTAGAACAAGAGAGGGAAGACACCCCCAACTTGTTCTGTAAGACCCTGTAACTAGACAAGGTCATTTCAGAAGAAATATTATAAGCCAACTTCTGAAATAAATGTATATATTAAATCCCTATATAAATTATAAGCTATTTGTGTTGCTGCTGCTGCTACTGCTTCTAATTTGCTTCAGTTGTGTAAGACTCTGTGCGACCCCATAGATGGCAGCCCACCAGGCTCCCCCGTCCCTGGGATTCTCCAGGCAAAAACACTGGAGTGGGTTGCCATTTCCTTCTCCAATGCATTCAAGTGAAAAGTGAAAGTGAAGTCACTCAGTCGTGTCCGACTCTTAGCGACCCCATGGACCACAGCCTACCAGGCTCCTCCATCCATGGGATTTTCCAGGCAAGAGTACTGGAGTGGGGTGCCATTGCCTTCTCATATATAAATACACACACACACACACACACACACATATACATACATACACACACACACACATATATATGTATGTGTGTATGTATATGAAGGTTATAAGTTTATAGATTCAAGAAGCTCAGCAAACCCCAAAAAGGATAACTTGAAAGAAAACTAGGTATACTAGGCAAATTATAATCAAATTGATAAAATCTAAAGATGAAGAAAAATCTTTAAAATAATTAAAGAAAAATGACATTGTGTACTGGGACATAGCATTTTGTTTTACTTTAATTGAAGTGTAGGTTACAACATAGTGATTTAATATTTTTAAAGATTATACTCCATTTAAAATTATTATAAAATATTGGCTGTATTCCCTGTGCTTATTTTATAGCTTATTTATTTTATACATAATAATTTGTACCTCTTAATTCCCTGCCCTTATCGTGAATTTTCCTCTTTCCCTCTCCCCACTTTTCACCACATGTTAGTTCTGTATGTCTGTTAATCTGTTTCTGTTTTGTTATATTCATTAATTTGTTTTACCTTTTAGATTTCACATATAAATAATAACATACAGTATTTGTCTTTCTGTCTGCCTTATTTCACTAAGCATAATGCCCCCTAGAGAACAGTGGAACAATGTTTTATAGTGGTTAGAAAACTGTCAAATCATGATTTTATATCCACTGAAAATATTGTTCAGGAATGAACTGATCTTAAAGTTAGGAAAATTAATCACTAGCCAAATCTGCTCAAAAAATGAACATAAAAGGCCAAAGGAAGAGGAATTATACAAAATTATTACTTAGATCTTTAGGAATGAAGGAAAATACAACAGAAATGATAAATAGTTGGATAAATGTAAACAGTAAGAATAACAACTGATTTTCTGCTTAAATTTAAGAAAGTTAAAATTGTCTCAAAGAGTTTTCAACATGTGTTAATTTAATAAATTTAAGTGTAACCTAAAATTCAGTAGAGCAAAAGCACTTAGAGAGTAACATGTCTATTTTTTATGTGAAGTGATATAATACTAACTCTTAGTAGACCATGAAAATTTAGCTAGGCATATTATTCTCTCTAGAATAACTAATAGCAATAATATAAAATTGATAACCATTGTTATTATTATTATACTTAGTCAAAGAAATACAGCCAAAAGATCAATAGTCACAAAGATCAGTCAATAGATACAAATTGCAATAAGATACTTTAAAATATTTGAATAATTCAAAAGTAGGCAGGAGTGAAAATAGGAGACCAACAGCAACAAAATGATAAAATGATAGATCTAAAACAGTTATACTAATAATTACACTTAATTCTAACAGTCTATACTAGAGATTGGCAAACTTTTTCTTAAAGAGACAAATACTGAGTATTTTTTCTTCTTGAGAGCTATATGGGCTAAGTAGTACTCTTGCCTGGAAAATCCCATGGATGGAGGAGCCTGGTGGGCTGCAGTCCATGAGGTCGCTAAGAGTCGGACACAACTGAGCGACTCACTTTCACTTTTCACTTTCATGCATTGGAGAAGGAAATGGTAACCCACTCCAGTGTTCTTGCCTGGAGAATCCCAGGGACGGTGGAGCCTGAATGGGCTGCCGTCTGTGGGGTCGCACAGAGTCGGACACGACTGAAGCGACTTAGCAGCAGCAGCAGCAAACTACTCAACTTTGCTGTAAGTGAAAGGTCATGGCTGTGTCTGATTGAAAATTATATTTTACAAAATTAGATGGGTGACCTGTGGGCCATTATTTGCTGTCTCCTTATATAAACACTCCAATTAAGGTATTGAGAATGTTAGAGCTGATACAACACAGCAAATTCTTACTATATGTTACTTCAAATATAAAATACAGAAAGACTGAAAGTAAGCAAATGGAAAATAACACACCATGTAATCTTTAAACATAAGAAGGACTGAGGAAATATACTTACCAATAAAGTGGACTTTAAGACAAACTACATTGTTAGAGATAAAGAGGAATGTTTCATGATAATGAAAGGAAGGTTTATCAGAAAGACAAAAGGATCATGAGAGCATGTGTGCCTAATATCAGTTTTCAAATACATGAAGCATAAATTGACAGAAATTAAGGAAAAAACAGACAATTCTATAATTATTGTAGTAAATTTTAATACCTCTATTTTACTAATTAATGGAACATTTAGACAAAATATCAATGAAGACATAAAAGATTTGAATTATTAACAATCTTTTATAAATATAGAAGACTACATGCAACTAGAGAATAATATTCTTTTCAAATATACATACTGAATTCATCAAATTAGATTCAATGTAAGTTCATAGATGTTGCAATAAATTAAAAAGTGATCAGCATCATATAAGTGAGTTCTTTTAACATACAATGATTAAGTCAGATATCAATGACAATAAGATACTGAAGAAAAGTTCAAATATTTGAAAATTAAATAGCACTTTGAAATGATTCATGGGGTCAAAATGTGCACAATATAAAAAATATTTTGAACTGAGTGATAGTGAAAATACAGTATATCATAATTTGTGGGTTGAAGCTAAAGTCTTACTTAGAGGAACACTGTAGTTTTAAATACTTATGTTAGAAACAAAGAACAATAAAAAATTAATGATCTAAGGTTCTGCCTTAGGGCTACCCTGATAGCTCAGCTGGTAAAGAATCCATGTGCAGTGTGTGAGACCTGGGTTCAATCCCTCAGTTGGGAAGATCCCCTGGAGAAGGGAAAGGCTACCCACTCCAGTATTCTGGCCTGGAGAATTCCATGGACTGTATAGTCCATGGGGTTACAAAGAGTCGGACACGACTGAGCAACTTCACTTCACTTCACATATGCATGTGTACATATATATACATAGCACATATATATATGCGTGTGTGTATTTATTTATTCACAAACATACATGTCATGAATTGTAGTACCCAATATTATAGAACTAGCAAATATCCCCAGATTGTTGTATACATTTAGTGCAGTACCAATCAAAATCTTAGGATTTTTATTAGCCTTTAGAAACTAATGAGAAAGTTAATGTGGAAAAGCAAAGGAGCAAGAATAGGTTATTAGAAGTAAGTTCATTAATATTATTAAAATATTAAATATTTTCTCCCCCCCCTGCTATTGAGGTGATGATTGGCCACGTGGCTTACTTGTCAATAAATGCAAATATGCAATGTGCTTCTTCTGGGTGGAAGCTTTATGAGCCAGTGAACAATTTCATATTCTCTTTCTCTTTCCCTCTATCAAGATAATTAGCAATACTGTGTGCAGGAGATTGGCTACTCTGTCAGCATGGGTCACAGAATTAGAAGATCTCAAGTAGATTACCTAGACAACTCAAAATGGACATATATAGTGAGACCAAGACAAATGCTCTGTTGTTTCAGGCCTCTGCAATTTAGGGTAGCTTATTGCTACTGCGTTTAACCTAATTTAAATGAAGTATGTATAATATGGAAGTATTTGCTCTTTGAGACTTATCAAGATATTATAAAACTAAAGTAACTAAGACCATAATGTACTGGATCAAGCATAAACAAATAGACTAGAGATGAAGAAATGCACCTTCATTATGATTATTTGATGCTACAAATAACTGACATGTTGTTTACAGTAAACAATACTGTGAGAATGAAATACATATGAAAGAAAATAACACCTGAATTCTACTTTATACTCTACACAAGTACCAGTTCTATGTAGATTAATAACTTAAATATGAAAGGCAAAAAATAAGCTTTTAGAAGATAATGTAGAAGAATATGTTCAGGTTCTTGGGATAAAAATATTTTTTTTTAAATGGGGAAGAAAGAGCACTAAAAAAAATAAGGAATTATTGTACTACATCAAAACTACAGACCTGTTGTTGTTGCTGTTTAGTTGCTAAGTCACGTCCGACTCTTTGCAACCCCATGGACTGTTATCAGCATACAATTATATGAGAGTGAAAATACATGCTTCCATATGAGAAAATATATTTGTAAATTATATAAACAACATTGGGCTCATATCCAGAATATAGAGATACAAATATATATTACATACATGTCTATGTATAGTGTATGAATACCATGTTTATATAGATGTTGTATACGATATACATATATAAACATATAAAATATACAAAGACAAAAACCAGTCAAAAATGGACAGGTGACTTAAATATACTATTCAAAAAGGACAAAATCCAAATATCCAATAAGCATGTAGAAAAGATGTCTAACTAGCAGGTATCTCTAATAACTAAACAAAAACCATGACTGTATTACTTCAGTTTAGATGTATTATTTTAGAATAGCTAAAATTTAAAAGGCTAACAATAATAAGAATTGGCAATGATGTTGAATATCAAGAATACTCATATATTGCTAGGAGTTTCAATTATGGATGGACACTTGTTCATGGTAACATGTTTGGACTGTCTCCTGAAGCAAGCAGTGCATATACTGTATGACCCAATAATTTCACTCTCAGATAGATAGCCTGAAGAGATTTAGGCATACAAGCATGAGGAGATATGTAGAAAATGTTTATAGCAGTTTAATTGTAATAGCCCCAAAATAGAAATAAAAAATGATTTGACAGTAGAATTTGCATTATATTTATATAATAGAAAAAAAATCAAACAAAATTAATGACATACTTACATATGACCACCTGAATGAATCTTAGATGTATAGTATTGACTAAAGAGCTAAACAGGATTTTCTGCTTTTGTAAATTGCAGAAACAGTTGAAAGAAAACTATAGTGTCTTGTTGTTTTTCAGTCGTTAAGTCGTGTCTGACTCTTTGCAACCCATGAACTGTAGCACGCCAGGCTTCCCCATCCTTCACCATCTCCCAGAGTTCATGCAAGCTCATGTTCATCATCTGTTCAGTTCAGTCGCTCAGTTGTATCTGACTCTTATATAGTGTCTAGAAATGCATATATATGCAGGCTTCCCTGGTGCTGTATGTGTGTTTGCCGCTCAGTTGTGTCTGACTCTTTGTGACCCCATGGCTCAGATGGTAAAAAATTCAACCTCAATCCAGGAGACCTGGGGTATACCCCAGGTCAGGAAAATCTTCTGGAGAAGGGAATGGCTACCCAGTCCAGTATTCTTGTCTGGATAATTCCATGGATGAGGAGTCTGGATAATTCCATGGATGGAGGAACCTGCAGTCTGGGCTACAGTCCATGGGGTTGAAGAGTTGGATGCTACCAAGTGACTAAGACCCTTACTCACACATATGCATTGCAATTATAAAGGAAAACAAGAATTTAGAGATATGTAAGTCCTGGCAATATTTTCCTTTCTAAAATTGGTTGTGGTCATGATGATTTTAAAGCTATGTATTGTTTTTTCATTTTGTTTTGTTTTAATATTTTATTCTGTTTTTTGCTTTTGCTGCATCCTTCATTCTTTCTGGAGTTATTTCTCCACTGATCACCAGTAGCATATTGGGCACCTACTGACCTGGGGAGTTCTTTTCAGTGTCCTATCTTTTTGCCTTTTCATGCTGTTCATGGGGTTCTCAATGCAAGAATACTGAAGTGGTTTGCCATTCCCTTCTCCAGTGGATCACATTCTGTCAGACTTCTCCACCATGACCTGGCCATCTTGGGTGGCCCCACACAGCATGGCTTGGTTTCATTGAGTTAGACACGGCTGTGGTCCATGTGATCAGATTGGCTAGTTGTCTGTGATTGTGGTTTCAGTCTGTCTGCCCTCTGATGCCCTCTCTCAGTGCCTACTGTCTAACTTGGGTTTCTCTTACCCTTGGGTGTGGGGTATCTCTTCATGGCTGCTCCAGCAAAGCACAGCCAGTGCTCCTTATCTTGGACATGGGGTAGCTCCTCTTGGCTGCCACCCCTGACATTTGATGTGGGGTAGCTCCTCTCGGCAGGCGCCCCTGACATTCTACATGGGGTAGATCCTCTCGGCAGGCGCCCCTGACTTTGGACATGGGGTAGCTCCTCTTGGCCAGCACCCCTGACCTTGGATGTGGGGTAGCTCCTCTTGGCCAGCCCCCCGACCTTGGATTTGAGGTAGTTTGCTCGGCTGCACTTCTGCACCATCCATCGCAGCCACTGATCAGTGCAAAGAAATAGAGGAAAACCATAGAATGAGAAAGACTAGAGATCTCTTCAAGAAAATTAGAGATACCAAGGGAACATTTCATGTGAAGATATGCTCAATGAAGGGCAGAAATGGTAGGGACCTAACAGAAGCAAAATATATTAATAAGAGGTGGCAAGAATACACAGAAGAACTGTGCAAAAAAGATCTTCATGACCCAGATAATCACGATGGTGTGATCATTCACCTAGAGCCAGACATCCTGGAATATGAAGTCAAGTGGGCCTTAGGAAGCATCACTACGAACAAAGCTAGTGGAGGTGATGGAATTCCAATTGAGCTATTTCAAATCCTGAAAGATGATGCTGTGAAAGTGCTACACTCAATATGCCAGCAAATTTGGAAAACTCAGCAGTGGCCACAGGACTGGAAAAGGTCAGTTTTCATTCCAAACCCAAAGAAAGGCAATGCCAAAGAATGCTCAAACTACTCCACAATTGCACTCATCTCACACGCTAGTAAAGTAATGCTCAAAATTCTTCAAGACAGGCTTCAGCAATACATAAACCGTGAACTTCCAGATGTTCAAGCTGGTTTTAGAAAAGGCAGAGGAACAAGAGTTCCGATTGCCAACATCCGCTGGATGACTGAAAAAGCAAGAGAGTTCCAGAAAAACATCTATTTCTCTTTATTGACTATGCCAAAGCCTTTGACTATGTGGATCACAATAAACTGTGGAAAATTCTGAAGAAGATGGGAATACCAGACCACCTGACCTGCCTCTTGAGAAGCCTATATGCAGGTCAGGAAGCAACAGTTAGAACTGGACATGGAACAACAGACTGGTTCCAAATAGGAAAAGGAGTACATCAAGGCTGTATATTTTCACCCTTCTTATTTAACTTACATGCAGATTACATCATGAGAAACGCTGGGCTGGAAGAAGCACAAGCTGGAATCAAGATTGCCAGGAGAAATATCAATAACCTCAGATATGCTGATGACACCACCCTTATGGAAGAAAGTGAAGAAGAACTAAAAAGCCTCTTGATGAAAGTGAAAGAGAAGAGTGAAAAAGTTGGCTTACAGCTCAGCATTCAGAAAACTAAGATCATAGCATCTGGTCCCATCACTTCATGACAAATAGATGGGGAAACAGTGGAAACGGTGGCTGACTTTATTTTTCTGGGCTCCAAAATCACTGCAGATGGTGATTTCAGTCATGAAATTACAAGACGCTTACTCCTTGGAAGGAAAGTTATGACAAACCTAGACAGCATATTCAAAAGCAGAGACATTAACTTGTCCACAAAGGTCAGTCTAGTCAATGCTATTGTTTTCCAAGCAGTCATGTATGGATGTGAAAGTTGGACTATAAAGAAAGCTGAATGCTGAAGAATTGATGCTTTTGAACTGTGGTGTTGGAGAAGATTCTTGCAAGTCCCTTGGACTGAAAGGAGATACAACCAGTCCATCCTAAAGGACATCAGTCCTGGGTGTTCACTGGAAGGACTGATTTTGAAGCTGAAACTCCAATACTTTGGCCACCTGATGCAAAGAGCTGATTCATTTAAAAAGACCACCTGATGCTGGGAAAGATTGAGGGCAGGAGGAGAAGGATACAACAGAAGATAAGATGGTTGAATGGCATCACCAACTCAATGGAAATGGGTTTGGTTGGACTCCGGGAGTTGGTGATGGACAGGGAGGCCTGGCGTGCTGTGGTTCATGGGGTCGCAAAGAGTTGGACACGACTGAGCACCTGAACTGAACTGAACTATTTTGTTTTATTTCAGTATGTAAAATCTTAAAAGAAGAAAGTATCCTATCCATTCATCTCTAATTTTTCTCTATATTTAATATTCATGTCCAAATGCATTTTGTCATGTCACTGCAAGGGAGGTCTAAACTGTATTATGATTATTTACCGGAACAACTACCCTCATCTTTTTATGCTTTCCAACTAGAAGATAATGCCTTACTACATAAATCTTTCCCAAATCAGGAGGGCAATAGAACACAGTTTATTTGGTCCTAGAAAATTTAAAATAATAAGTACACAATACATATTTTATATTTACATGAAATGTAATCAAGTTGTTGATATTATTTAGCAGTATAGCTAGACTAAATTTTCTTCTGACACTTTTTGCTTATTAGACTGTGTACTTTATATAAAAGCAAACCAGGCACAGTTATCCCATAGATTGAAACTGAGTGCCAACTTCATTTTTTCTGGAATATAGCTTATTCACTCATGACATGATCATATAAATTTGTTGTTGTTCAGTGACTAAGTCATGTCCTACTGTTTATGACCCAGTGGACTGCAGCAGACCAAGCTCCTCTGTCCTGTGCTATCTCCTGGAGTTTGTTCAAATTCATGTCCATTGAGTTGGTGATGCTATCTAACCATCTCATCCTCTCCCACCCTCTTCTTTTGCTTTCAGTCTTTCACAGGAACAGGGTCTTTTCCAATGAGTCCATATAAGTTAAGTGTATGGACTACTCAAGAGATTTATTAGCTTGAACCTAGACTATATTACTACAAATAGGATAGGGATTTGTTTTTAATTTTCTACAAAAGCAATGTCAGTTTACACTTATTAAAATACTCCTCTAGCTTGGTTTTTGAGTTACATATTCACAAAATCCTTGAGATAGGAAAGGAACCAAAGCAATGTTTGCCGTCTTCAGCAACTCAAATTTACTTGTAATGATTAGTTATCCGTTTCCATACCCCTGAGACATGATCTTCTCAAGAATTACAAAATGTTCAACATCAGGTATTGATTTCCTGCCTATATTAAAGGAGAAGGGATTTTATAGGTTAATAAGCTACCTGGTACAAAGGAGAAGAAAATTCAATAGAAGGCTGGTCATTTCCTAGTATCCTGGCCATCCTGTATCTTTCATAGTTAGCACATTAAAATATTTAATCCCAAGAGGGACATTATAACTAATTAAAGCTTGAGTCACTTTTTTAGGTAAGGTGAATCCTAAAATATCATTAAATCTTTTGCATTAAGTTTTCTCAGGGCTGAGGCAGTAAATAAAACTACTGATAGAGCTGGTACATAGAATAGGTCTTTCATTTAGCTCAAAAGTAGTTAGAACAAAATTAAAATGCTGGAAAACAAATATATGTCTCAAGAAGATTGAGCTAAATTTTGAATAAAGATAATTCAGAAATTTTCATTGATTCACTTATTTCACCAGGAGCCATAGAAGACACTTATTTAATCCTCTTATAATTGAAAATTGGGTATTGTTACATGCTGCTCATACTTTTCTTCTTAATTGAAATGAGCTTGTGAAATAAACAGAGATGTTGAATAGAAGGATTTTGAATAACTCTAATAGAGCTTCACTCCTCTCATCTTAAGAAATGGAATTCATTTCTTGAGCAAAAAAAATAAATTTAAAAATAAAAATTTCTTGTAATTATTCTGCCAGAAATTATAGAATAATATTTTGGTATCCATCCTTTTTAGATTTTTCAGTGATAGATAGATATCTCTACACATAAAACTAAATTTATCACGCTCCTATCATTAATCTTTTCTTTCACTTAAGATACCTTGAACCCTTCTCATGTTTTTAAATCTTGTCCTGCAATGTAAGTCTTCATGTCATAATAGTATTTCATTAAAAATCTGTATTATAATTTACTTAACCAACCTTCATTTTGGTCATTTATTATGTACTATTTATTTATCAAACACTACTGTGGTATTGTTAAGGTAAATTTATTTATTTATTTATTTATTTTTTAATTTTATTTTATTTAACTTTACAATATTGTTTTGGTTTTGCCATATATCAAAATGAATCTGCCACAGGTAAACATGTGTTCCCCATCCCGAACCCTCCTCCCTCCTCCCTCCCTATACCATCCCTCTGGGTCGTCCCAGTGCCCCAGCCCCAAGCATCCAGTATCGTGCATCTAACCTGGACTGGTGACTCGTTTCATATATGATATTATACATATTTCAATGCCATTCTCCCAAATCATCCCACCCTCTCCCTCTCCTACAGAGTCCAAAAGACTGTTGTATACATCAGTGTCTCTTTTGCTATCTCGTATAGAGGGTTATTGTTACCATCTTTCTAAATTCCATATATATGCTTTAGTATACTGTATTGGTGTTTTTCTTTCTGGCTTACTTCACTCTGTATAATAGGTTCCAGTTTCATCCACCTCATTAGAACTGATTCAAATGTATTCTTTTTAATGGCTGAGTAATACTCCATTGTGTATATGTACCATAGCTTTCTTATCCATTCATATGCTGATGGACATCTAGGTTGCTTCCATGTCCTGGCTATTATAAACAGTGCTGCGATTAACATTGGGGTACACGTGTCTCTTTCCCTTCTGGTTTCCTCAGTGTGTATGCCCAGCAGTGGGATTGCTGGGTCATAAGGCAGTTCTATTTCCAGTTTTTTAAGGAATCTCCACACTATTCATGCGTCTTTGGTTATTTCATTAGAGTACATTTCTAAAGGTGAATATGCATATGTAAAAGTTTTAAAATATATATTATAAAACATTCTTCACACACAGAAGTAGGAGCTTCTTAAATGAGTCTTTAGCAGCCATTTGATAATATGCATCTCTTAAGTGTTGTAAAGCTAAAATCTACTGAGTAGCAAGAGGAAGAATAAAGAATCCTCTCCCCGGGATAAGCACATGTGTTACAACCTAACAGTTCATCTATTAAAAAAAAAAAAAAAAAAAAAGAGTTTTGACTTTGTACAATGTCAAGATCACTTTTTAATTCTTAGTATCACAGAATACTAAAGAAGGAAACATATGTTATGGAGGAAAACTAATGACTTCTATAGAAGAATGTTTTGCCTAATGACATGTTAAAATTTTTTTCAGGGAATAATTTAAGATTGAGAGTTACATTTGTTGTAAGAACACTTTTATAATATAATGTAAGTAGCTTAGATATAGGGAAAAACTTTTTAATCGGGACTTGATAGAAAAAAAAAAAAATTGTTGGACTTCTAGTGCAATACCTGTTCAGGGGATTCCATGAAAAGACAAAGGATGTGACACCAAAAGGTGAGCCCCCCAGGTTGGTAGGTATCCAATATGCTACTAAGCAATAGCTGAGAAATATCTCAAGAAAGAATGAAGAGACTAAGTCAAAGCAGAAACAATGCCCAGTTTTGAATGTGTCTGGTGGAGAAAGTAAAGTCGGATGCTATAAGAACAATATTGCAGAGGTACCTGGAGTGTTAGGTCGATGAATCAAGGTAAATTGAACATGGTCAAGCAGGAGATGGCAAGAGTGAACATCAATATTTTAGGAATCAGTGAACTAAAATGGATGAGAATAGGTGAATTTAATTCGACCATTATTTCTGCTACAGTGGGCAAGATCCCTTAGAAGAAATGGAGTAGCCCTTATAATCAACAAAAGAGTCCAAAATGCAATACTTGGGTGCAGTCTTAAAAATGACAGAATGATCTTGGTTTATTTCCAAGGCAAACCATTCAACATCACAGTAATCCAATCAGTGCCTCAAAACTAATGCCAAAGAGGCCAAAGTCAAATGGTTCTATGAAGACCTACAAGACCTTCTAGAACTAACAACCAAAAAAGATGGCCTTTTAATCATAGGAGATTGGAATGCAAAAGTAGGAAGTCAAGAGATACCTTGAGTAACAGGCAAGGTTGGCCTTGGAGTACAAAATGAAGCAGGGCAAAGGCTAACAGAGTTTTGCCAAGAGAATGCATTGGTCATACACCCTCTTCCAATAACACTGGAGATGACTCTATACATGGACATCACCAGATGGTCAATATTGAAATCAGATTGATGATATTTTTTGCAGCCAAATATGGATAATCTGTATACAGTGAGCAAAAACAAGACCTGGAGCTGAAAAAGCAATTGAGGAAGGCAAAATGATTGTCTGAGGATGCTTTACAAATAACAGGGAAAAAAAAAATGAAGATAAAGGGAAAGATATACCCAACTGAATGTAGAGTTCCAGAGAATAACAGAAGAAACAAGAAAGTTTTAAGTGAACAATGCAAAGAAATAGAGGGGAAAAAAATAGAATGGGAAAGACTAGAGATCTTTTCAGGAAAATTGGAGATACCAAGGGAAAATTTCAAGCAAAGATGGGCATAATAAAGGACAGAAATGACAAGGACCTAATAGAAGCAGAAGAAATTAAGAAAAGGTGGCAAGAATACTCAGAAGGACTATACAAAAAAGGTCTTAATGACTCGGATAACCATGATGTTTTGGTCACTCACCTAGAGTCAGACATCTTGCATGGGACATCAAGTGGGTCTTAGGAAGCACTACTATGAACAAAGCTGGTGGAGGTGTTAGAATTCTAGCTGAGGTATTTCAAATCCTAAACAATGATGCTGTTAAAGTATTTCAGTCAATATGGCAGCAAATTTGGAGAACTCAGCAATGGCCACAGGACTGGAAAATGTCAGTTTTCATTTCAATCTCAAAGAATGGCAATGCCAAAGAATGTTCAAACTTCTGTACAATTGCACTCATTTCACATGCTAGCACGGTAATACTGTATATTGTCACCCTGCTTATTTAACTTATATACAGAGTACATCATGCAAAATGCCTGGCTGGATAAATCCCAAGCTGGAGTCAAGATTGCTGGGAGGAATATCAATAACCTCTGATATGCAGATGATGCCACTCTAATGGCAGAAAGCGAAGAGGAACTAAAGAGTATATTGTTGAAAGTGAAAGAGGAGTGTGAAAAAGCTTAAAACTCAACATTCAAAAAGCTAAGATCATGGCATCCCATCACTTCATAAATTATATAGGGGGAAAATGGTAACAGTGACAGACTCTATTTTCTTGGACTCCTAAATCATTGAGGATGGAGACTGCAGCCATAAAATTAAAATATGCTTGCTCCTTGAAAGTAAAGATATGACAAACCTAGACAGCATATTAACAATCAAAGACATCACTTTCCCAACAAAGGTCCATCTAGTCAAAGCAATGACTTTTCCTGTAGTCATGTACAGATGTGAAATTGGGACCATAATTA
Source organism: Bubalus kerabau (assembly GCF_029407905.1). Lineage (NCBI taxonomy): Eukaryota > Metazoa > Chordata > Mammalia > Artiodactyla > Bovidae > Bubalus > Bubalus kerabau. Next base: position 146,072,900 of record NC_073624.1, on the reverse strand, counting down.
AGGCTAAGTGCTAAAGAATTAGTGCTTTTGAACTGTGGGGCTGGAGAAGACTCTCTAGAGTTCCTTGGAAAGCAAACTGATCAAACCACTCAGTCCTAAAGGAGATCAACCCTGAATATTCATTAGAAGGACTGATGCTGAAGCTGAGGCGCCAATACTTTGGCCACATGACAGAAAAGCCAACTCATTGGAAAAGACTCTGATACTACAAAGGCTTGAGTGGAGGAGGTTGGGGGGGCAACAATGAACATGAGTTTGAGCAAATTCTGGGAGATAGTAAAGGACAAGGAAGCTTGGTGTATACTGCAGTCCATGGGGTCACAAAGAGTCAGACACAACTTAGTGATTGAACAACAGCAACACTAACATTTTTGCAAGAGATCTGGAAACGGCAGTACAGAATAAAAGCACCATGGAGATGTCAAACTGGTATGATTAAATCTGAGCAAGTATTTGTAGTTCTGGCAGATTGAGCAGAAATGAAAGCGATCATGTTCTTTTATAACATGTATCCTGTAGATTTATAAGGAAATGATTGAAGCTATCCCTGCATGATGATGGAATTTGTACAGGAAATAACAAGAGGAACCTGAGAATTACTGCAGATTCTCTATTGAAATTATTGATTGGTGAGCAAATGGGTTAAAATCATTGATGATTATTAAGATGTATTTGTTCTGAGGATAAAATTCCCAGAATGGGTTAGCATATGCCATAAATATAGAATGTAGTTCTAATTGCTGTACTTTGATTTAAAAATAGATATGGAAAAGATCCAGGTCAAACTAAGGAAAATTAGAAGAATTTGTATATGAGGATCATGCGTTGTAAAAGATAAGGCCTGAGAAGGAGTAATTTCTGCTTTAATATAGTTTTGGAAGGCATGTAAAAGATGAACACACACATCAATTTATAGACTAGAAATTGGAATGTAGGTCTGTTCATCAATCAACACCTACCTAGACCCAAGTCTGTCTCTTCCAAATTCCATTTGCTCATTCGTGTTCAACTCTTTGGGGCCCCATGGACAGTAGCCCACCAGGTTCCTCCGTTCATAGAATTTTCCAGGCAATAAAATGGGAGTAGGGTCATTCCCTACTCCAGGGGATCTTCCTGATTAAGGGATCAAACCCAAGTCTCTTGTTTCTCCTGCATTGGCAAGCAGATTCTTTACCACTACTGCAACCTAGGAAAGCCAAATTTAACATAGTGATGATTATTGTGTCTGTATTTTTTTAAGAATTGTTTTAAAAGTAAAATACACCTAAAGATACTGCTGCTTATGCTCGCCTACAGTAATTCATGTGAAAAATGCCTCAGCCTCATTTATTCAGTTTAGAACATCTGTACTAATGATTTTCAACTTGAGTTTTTACCCATAAACCATTTTTTTTTTTTCGGTTTAAAAAATAAGATACCTGGGGCATATCTCTCTCAATCAGTGGTCAAGTGGTCAAGTGATTCCCTTGCATTTTATGTGTTTCTCCTGATCTCAGAAGTGACTCATCTAACTTTCTGGTGTGACTTCCTCTAACCCATAAACTAACAAAGAGAATATCATTTACAGCCAAAAACCTGTATTTCAAGTGAGATCATTCCAAACATACTAGCCATCTAGTCATTGTGTTGTGGTGATATTACTAACAGGCAGAAACTTTATTTTATTTACACAGACACCTCACATTTAAGTTTTATAGATAACTTCCTGTCATCCCAAAGAAACCTTGGATTCTAGCTCAGGGACTGTGGCTTGTATTTGTATCTCCAGTGTTTAAACCAGGAAGGATTTAATGTCTGTTTTTGTTATTGGTATTTATGATAGTAGTGCTTCTTTTTTTGTGTGTGTGATGATAACAAATAGAGATAAAAGAAGGGGAGCTGGCTAAAATGAAGTGAAAATGGGTTAATTCATTTTCTGAATTAGTTAAGAAAAGGAATGAAATATTAAACATCAACCAGGAAGTGTTATGGTTATTTTACTTAAGTAATTTAAATTTTAATCTTTTAGGTCAGTGCTTTTCAATATTTAGAGTAGTGCTTTTAATATGTGCCTATGAATAACCTGAGGATCTTGTTAAAATGCAGATCTCTGATTCAGTGTCTAATAAGCACCTGAGATTCTACATGCCTAACAATGCAGGTGATACTGATGGTATTATTTGGCCCTACAACACATTGAGACATGAGTTTTTACCCATAAACCATTTTTATTTTTTCAGTTTAAAAAAATAAGATACCTGGGGCATATCTGTCTCAATCAGTGGTCAAGTGATTCCCTTGCATTTTATGTGTTTCTCCTGATCTCAGAACTGACTCATCTAACTTTCTGGTGTGACTTCCTCTAACCCATAAACTAACAAAGAGAATATCATTTACAGCAAAACCCCTGTATTTCAAGTGAGATCATTCCAAACATACTAGCCACCTAGTCATTGTGTTGTGGTGATATTAGCAACAGACTACGGTCACTAAGGCTTTACACAATTCTATGAGATAATTATAGTATGATGATAGTCCCAGTAATGATAGCAGTAGTACTTTGCCAAGCATCATCACACTGGAACACAAGTCCTGCAGGTTGATGTGTGCTCACTTGTGTCCAACTCTGTGACTCCATGGACTATAGCCTGCCAGGCTCCTCTGCCCATAGAACTTTCCAGACTAAAATCCTATAGACTGGCAAGATACATCTAGTAAGTGAACAAATAAAACTGAAAAGCTGAGGAATAATAAAATAATAGAGCTATCACACACATTAAAAAAAAAAAAAAAAACCTAGTGAAAGTAAGTTAAATTGTGAGACTGAAGTGTATTAATGATCTCTAAAATTGCTTTTTTCCTACTCATCTAAAATCTAGCTAGGATGGATTTCGTTTATATCAGGACAGTATTATTGTGGAAGACATTTATCTTTTCTTTAAATTCACAGCACCTCTTGACAACAGGATGCTTAAAGTCAGTAATTTTCTTTATACTTTCATGGTTAGTCTATCGGGTTCAAATGACATTTTGATAATTATTTAGAAAGTTTATCAGAAAAGTTTCAAATGCCTGATTCACCAAAGTCATGTGTATGCTCTAGAAGCATGCAGGCTGAACTGCCTGTGAAGCAAGCGCTTTGTTGTTTGTTATGTTGGTTGCAACACTGCCCCATTATTAAAATATCTCACAGGAAGTGCTAATCAAACTCAAAGTCAATACTTCCAAAGTAAAAGTGAAATTCACTCAGTTGTGTCCCACTCTCTGCGGCCCCATGGACTATACCATCTATGGAATTCTCCAGGCCAGAATACTGGAGTAGGAAGCCTTTCCTTTCTTCAGGGGATCTTCCCAATTAGGAATTGAACCTGGGTCTCCTGCATTGCAGGAGATTCTTTACCAGCTGAGCTACAGGGGAAGCCCAAGAATATTGGAGGGGGTAGCCTATCCCTTCTTCAGCAGATCTTCCCAACCCAGGAGTTGAACCAGGGATACCTGCATTGCAGGCAGATTCTTTACCAACTGAGCTATCAGAGAAGACCCAATACTTCCAAAGTCACTTAATATTTCAGCTCTAAACACAGTGGACTTATAAGGGCTAAGCTCTGGAAACATCTTTCCCAGAAATAGCAAAACTGGTATGCTAAGTCCAGTAACACCAGTTACTCTAAAAATTCTAAGGCCACTACCTTGAAAGAGCTTTAACAGGGGCTTCTACCAACTTTTGTAACAAATGTAAGAAAGACTGTACTCTTTATATAAGGACAGTGTCTATGATTGACTTGTGGAGAGGGTGGTTATTACTACTCCTGCTGGTGGTGGTGACTTTGTGATACGTCCTGAGGGCTGACTGACATCTTTTAGTGTTTCAGTACAGTGAAAAGATCATAGAGGAGCACCTGAAAATATGGTGTTCTTTCTTTCTTTTTTTTTCTTCTGCTTTGAAGAGATATTAATCCTTTTGACTGATTTTAATAACATCATGGAGAAGACCCATTCTTTAAAGGGAAATGGAAGGGTCCACAAAAGCTTGCCTTCAGTTTATCTCACATAAACGTAGATTAACTAAGAAAAGTCTTACTTTCAGTGCTGGATTTTTTTGAAGTTAATGAGTGAAACCATTGTATGGGTTGGGTTCTGTGTTAACATCTATATTGTCTTTGCATTCAAAAATATTGAACCTTAAATATAAGTGAATTTCATGCTCTGAAACACAAAGATATAGTCTGGTGTGGTCACTGTGGTCCTAATCCTATTCACCCTTACTATTGTGCATCTTTAGCTTCTGTGAATTGTTAAGCTAATGATCAGGTTCCACACAGGAGCTAATTGCTATTTATTCTCTTACATCACAAATTTGTTTTTAAAACCACTTGTCAAATTGAACAAACCACTCATGTTGTTTGAAAAGTGAAAACAATTCCTATGGAAGAAAAAAAATGTCTACCAAATTCAACTAAATGAGTCATCAGTAGTTTTAAATTTTATGTGAGTCTTTTTTTGGTAAAAATTTTGTTGCACATAAAATGCTTCACATCTGATTTAATCTTGGGCTTTTGTGACTAATTATTTTTCTCCCCTAAGACATGTCTTCTGTAGTTTTTCTTTCTGTCATTGGAAATACCATTAACTGGTAACTCAAGCCAGAAACTTGGGAACTATCCTTTTTTTGTTGTTCAGTTGCTAAGCTGTGTCCAACTCTTTGCAGCCCCATGCAGTGCAGCATGCCAGACTTCCCTGTTGCTGCTGCTGCTGAGTCACTTCAGTCATGTCTGACTCTGTGAGACCCCATAGACGGCAGCCCACCAGGCTCCCCCATCCCTGGGATGCTCCAGGCAAGAACACTGGAGTGGGTTGCCATTTCCTTCTCCAATGCATGAAAGTGAAAAGTGAAAGTGAAGTCGCTCAGTCGTGTCTGACCCTCAGCGACCCCATGGACTGCAGCCTACGAGGCTCCTCCATCCATGGGATTTTCCAGGCAAGAGTACTGGAGTGGGGTGCCATTGCCTTCTCCAACTTCTCTATCCTTCACCATCTCCTGGCGTTTGCTCAAATTCATATCCAGTTGACAGTTGGTGATGCTGTCTAACTATCTCATCCTCTTTTATCCCCTTCTCCTCCTACCCTCAATCTTTCCCAGCATCAGGATCTTTTCCTTGAGTCCAGCTCTTCATATCAGGTGACCAAAGTTCAGCTTCGGCATCAGTCCTTCTCTTAAATATTCAGGATTTATTTCCTTTTGAATTGACTAGTTTGATCTCCTTGCAGCCCAAGGGACTCTCAAGAGTCTCTAGCACCACAATTTGAAAGCATCAATTCTTCAGTACTCAGCCTTCTTTAAGGGCCAACTCTCACATCCATACATGACTACTGGAAAAACCTTAGCTTTGACTATACAGACCTTTGTCATCAAAGTGATAACTATCCTTAATTCCTTCTTAATTCTTGTCCATCACATTCAACTGGTCATAATTTTGTGAATTTTGCATGTTGATTATCCCTTGAATCTTCACTGCAACCATTGCCTCAGCTTTCAGATCATTCCTTCCCATTCCTAATCAGGACAGCTGAAAACGAGGCTAGAAAATGGAAGGAAACATGTCTTTTATGTCAAGAAAACTCAGTCATCATAAAAATTATGCTTGGTCCACATCATGGAGAGAATCCAGTTCTTCCCAGTCTGTTATGTGAAATGACATTAGCTCTTCAAATAGACTCAGCCAGCTGCCAAAAGTCACTGTAGGTTTGTCACCTATATTTCCCCAGACAGAATTTCCTCCCGTTCAGTTTGTGTCCTACTCATTCTAATTTGCATGGGTCCAGCTCCCAGGAAGCAGTAGTACTTTATTCCTGAGTTCTATACATCGCCCAGCATATTTACATCTGTAATTTAAAATCACAGCTTTATTTATCTTTTATTTTTTATTTATTTATTTATTTATTTTAATTTTATTTTAATTTTATTTTATTTTTTAAACTTTACATAATTGTATTTATCTTTTACTATGCATGTTATGGCTCAAGGCTGCTGAGCAAAAAATAAATAGTACATGGAAATTAAGAATTTCAGGTCTGCCTTCAATGAAGAGCGGCTGTTTTCCAGTGTATAGTATCATTATATCTTCCTAGGGTAATATCTATCAACGAACTCATTAGCAGCTGAAAATTCAGATTGTTTGTTTTACTTAAGAAGCATACTCCCAAAGAGAGTTCTCCTGAATGTAGGCCATTGCTTCTTCAGTGTGTAATTATTACAATAAGTAGGGCATTACTGTGGTACTTCACATGCACCAGTGAATATGCTTCAGCAATTAGGGATTCCAGGTCCTTGAGAGTGAAATAAACATCCAGAACTTTTACAGTCTTTTCTGATCAGGAAGAAGTCTTCTCTAATATAGTAAATTTCCAATAATAGTGTTTATAATTATTTGATATGGAAAAATGATTATCTTTTCTTCCATTTCCAGAATGAAAATTACTTTCTCCTCAAATTCTCACTCTTAACTGCTTTTAAAAAAATCAGGATTTTTTGTGCATAATAATACCTTAACGTTATATAGTTTATGTTTTGAAATCACTCCTAATATAATATACTTTACTATTTGATTCTAAGTAATTCTATTGGATAGATATCATATTCCAAATTTGACAGATTAAAGAGAAAATATAAAGAATGGGTTGCCCAACTATATACAAAGCTTCTAATTGAGAAAGGCAACTCAAATTCATTCTCAGGGAATTTTGTTTTATTTCCCCTCTATCTCTCCCTGTCTTCAGATCTTTAAAAAACAGAAGCTTAGAAAAATTTACTAATATTCCCTTTTGTTGGTAGCATCTATTTTTCCTTTTTTTTTAAATTAAACTATAGTTGATTTAGAGTATTATGTGAGTTTTAGGTATACAGCATAGTGATTCAGTATTTAATAGATGATACTCTATTTGAAGTTATTACAAAATAATGGCTATGTTTCCCTGTGCCATACAATATAGCCTTTTTGTGTACCTATTTTATGCATAATAATTTTTATCTCTCAATCCCATACCCGGATTTTGCCTCTCCTCTCTTCCTTCACCCCACTAGTATCCAGTAGTTTGTTTCCTATATCAGTGAGTCTGTTTGTTACATATTTTTTTTTTTATTTTGGATTCCAATTATAAGTGGTAAAATACAGTATCTATCTTTCTCTGACTTATTTCATTGATCAGAATACTCTCTAGGTCTATCCATTTGTTGCAAATGATAGAATTTCATTATTTTTTATGAAATTCTGGTAATATTCTATCACATATATATATATATATATATATATATATATATAGAAAGTATATTCTCCACCCCCTCTCTCTATACACACACACACACATTTGATAGAATACACACATACAAACACATCACAGCTTCTTTATTCACTTACATGTTGATGGACACTTAGGTTATTTCCATAACTTGGCTATTGTAAATAATGCTGCTATGAACATTTGGGTGCACATATCTTTTACAGTTAGTATTTTCATATTTTTCAAAGATATACCCAAAATTAGAATTGCTGGGTCATATGGTTATTCTATTTTTAGTTTTCTGAGGAAACTTGATAATGTTTTCCATACTGATTGAACCAATTTACAATCCCAGCAACAATGTACGAGGGTCCCCTTTTCTCCATATCATGTCCAACATTTGATTTTTTGTGATCTGTTTGATGATAATCATTTTGACAGATATGAGATGATATCTCCTGTGATTTTGATTTGCATTTCCCTAATAAATTAGCCAGAGAAGGTGATGGCACCCCACTCCAGTACTCTTGCCTGGAAAATCCCATGGATGGAGGAGCCTGGTAGGCTGCAGTCCATGGGGTCGCGGAGAGTCAGGCGCCATTGAGCGACTTCATTTTCACTTTTCACTTTCTTGCATTGGAGAAGGAAATGGCAACCCACTCCAGTGTTCTTGCCTGGATAATTCCGGGGACGGGGGAGCCTGGTGGGCTGCCGTCTATGGGGTCGCACAGAGTCGGACACGACTGAAGCGATTTAGCAGTAGCAGCAGCAATAAATTAGCAACGTTGAGCATACTTTTGTGTGCCTGTTAACCATCTCTGTGTGTCTTCTTTGGGAAACTGTCTTTTCAGATCTTGTCTCAATTTTTTGAGGGTTTTTGCTTGATATTTGGTTGTATAAGCTCTCTCTCTCTTGCTCTCTAAGTAAGTGAAGTCGCTCAGTCGTGTCCAACTCTTTCCGACCCCATGGGCTGTAGCCACCAGGCTTCTCCGTCCATGGGATTTTCCAGGCAAGAGTACTGGAGTGGGTTGCCATTTCCTTCTCCAGGGGATCTTCCCAACCCATGGATGGAACCTCGGTCTCCTACATTGCAGGCAGACGCTTTACCCTCTGAGCCACCAGGGAATAACATATACATATATATACATATATATTCATACACACACACATACTACACATACATATTTATACATAGTATAAATATACTATTATATATATATACTATATACTAATATATGCTATTATAAAATATATGTATTATAAGTGTGTGTGTATGTATATATATAGATAGATATAGTATATTAAGTCTTTATTGGTCATATTAGATAGATAGATATAGTATATTAACCCTTTATTGGTCATATTACTTGCATTGGTTAATATAGTATATTAACCCTTTATTGGTCATAGATAGATAGATAGATATAGTATATTAACCCTTTATTGGTCATATTACTTGCAAATATTTCCTCCCATTCCATAGATTATCTTTTCATTTTGTCAATGGTTCCTTTGCTGTGCAAATGTTTTTAAGTTTGATTAGGCTCCATTTGCTTATTTTTGTTTTTATTTATTTTGCCTTAGGAGATAGATCCAAAAAACATTGCCAAAATATATGTCAAAATATATTCTGCCTGTGTTTTCTTTTAGGAGTTGTATGGTTTCAGGGCTTACATTTAGAGTTTATATTTTTTATGATGTAAGAAAAAAACTTTATTTTCATTATTTTACATGTAGCTATTCTGTTTCCCTAGCACCACTTGTTGGAGACACTATCTTTTGTCCATTATATAGTGTTTCATCCTTTGTCATAGATTAATTGACCATAGATGTGAGTTTATTTCTGAACTCTATATTCTGTCCCATTGGTCTATGTCTGTGCTTTGTGCCAATACTATGCTGTTTGATTACTGTAGCTTTCTAGTATAGTCTGATATCAGGAATTTTTTTACCTCAAGTTTTGTCCTTTTTTCTCAAGATTGCTTTGGCAATTCAGGGTCTTTGTGGGTCTATATAAATTTTTGGATTATTTGTTCTAGTTTTGTGAAAAAATGTCATGATATTTTGATAAGGATTTTAATAAATCTGTAGATGATCTGCATAGTATGGAAACTTTAGCAATATGTATTCTTCCAATCTGAGAACATGGGCTATCTTTCCATTTTTTTGTATCACCTTCAATTTTCTTCACCTATAGTCTTCAGAGTATAGATCTTCCACCTTCTTGATTAAATTTATTCCTAGCTGTTTTATTTTTTGATGTTATTTTGTTTGGAACTTTTTTGCTTTATCTTTCTGATAGTTCATTATTAATATATTCTATTTTTCTTAATTTTAGTTTTACTTTTCCATCTATGCTGCTGCTGCTGCTGCTAAGTCGCTTCAGTCGTGTCCGACTCTGTGCGACCCCATAGTCGGCAGCCCACCAGGCTCCCCCATCCCTGGGATTATCCAGGCAAGAACACTGGAGTGGGTTGCCATTTCCTTCCCCAATGCATGAAAGTGAAAAGTGAAAGTGAAGTCACTCAGTCGTGTCCGACTTTTAGTGACCCCATGGACTACAGCCCACCAGGCTCCTCCATCCATGGGGTTTTCCAGGCAAGAGTACTGGAGTGGGGTGCCATTGCCTTCTCCGTTTCCATCTATACATTGGTAATAAAAGGGTTTGCTTTTATGGTCTCAGGGCGATTTGAATAGATGAGAGAACACTCCCTTGTTTGTCTTGACTATATAGTTAAAATTGCCACAATATTTCTTAACTGACTTTCCATCTTGGATTCCTTCTTGTTTTCCTGTTCTGACCGGAAAACCCTAGCTGACAAAGGTACAGAATTCAAATCTGAACAATTAGCAAATTGGTGAATTTTTGAGTATGGGTAATTCAATAGGAAAAATTCCATGTTTATGTTTACCTTTCTCTAACTCTAGTTTCTCTAATATTGAACTATAGGCAAGTCCTGGTGGTGCAGTCCATTGGCTAATGGTCCTCATTGGAATGGCCCTCAAAATATCTTACTATGAAGATTTAATCAGCACTTTTTCTTTTGAATACAAACCTTATCAGTGCCTCCATACTTCTCCCTGTGATTCCATTCTTTAGTTATAAGAAAATCAATATAGACTTTTAAAATTGCTATTATTTTAGGTACTAATATAAAAATTCCTTGTAGGGATGTACTTACTTGGGAAAAGGCTTTATTAAATGTGTAGGCTAGCAAAGTAGAAGGAACTGTAGACTGGAGCCCTAGTTATATGGAAAGGGGATCCTACTAGATACTTTCCACATGCCCTGGGGAAATAACATTAAAACATTAAAATTCATGCTTTTCACTACAGTGAGGGATATGGATCACATATCAAATGAACTCAAAGTTCACTCTAATGAACATCCCATTACATAATGAGATAAATACACAATGAGAAAAATGTATTGTTTTATGACAGTATATCACAAGAAACTTGACCTAGATTACCTAGATTTAATAAAGTTTTCCTGAGGAAGTGACCTCTATTAGATGAATTATTCTTGTTGTGACCTCTATTAGATGAATTAGTTACCTAGAAAGAGGTAGAAAGGGGAACTGATGATAAATGATGCTAGAAAAATAAACAGGCATCAAATATTTCGAGCTTTAAAGCCAAGTTAGGTACTTTTGCATTTATCCTAAGAGACAGATGGGAACATCATGAGATTTATAATTCAGAAATATTAGATTGTAGAGAGTGGCTGGAACCAGGGTTAAAGTTACCTTAATGGTCCAATTGAGAGATAATGGTACCAGAGTGTAGACTTGTGGCAGTGGACATAGTATCCAAGAAGCCAAAATGCTAGGTCAAGAATTTTAAGAAAATGTCTCTTCTAGGAACCCATTGGAGGGAGAAAGAGTGAGAATAAAAGTAATGAGAAAAATAGAGCAAGTCATCCTTGCCTATTTTAACCCAGTTCTTACCCTGTATCCTATGTACATATCTTGTTATACATCTTGGAAGTGCAGGGGAAATATTGCTTTATATGATCTGAGTTTTATATACCTGTTAACCTTTATCAAATATTTGTGTGTGACTTTACTCTCTTGTTGTTCAGTCACCAAGTTGTATCCATTTTCTGAGTTTGTGTTGTCTGTTTTTCTGCTTTAGATAAATAGTAGATAAATAGAAAACACTCTTGATGATTAAAAATGTTAAGTCTCGTAATGTTTTTGAACTCTTTTTAGTTCATGCTTTTAGATAAGACCTAGTTAAATCTTCAGAAATTCCAAATACATTGAAAGAATGTCTAATCCAAAGCATTCAGACAATGCAAATATATACTTTTTTTAATTTAAAAATTTTCCAAACTATCATAAAGTACATTTAAAATTTAATAAATAGCATATGTTTTGTCTTTATTTTGTTGTTGTTGATTTGCTAAGTCATGTCTGACTGTTACTCCATGAACTATAGCATGCAAGGCTCCTCTTTCCATGGGATTTTACTATATTGGGTTGACATTTCCTTCTCCAGGGGATCTTCTTGACCCAGGGATTGAATCCTCATCTCCTGCTTGGCAGGTAATTTATTTACCACCTAGCCATCTGGGAAGCCCCCCTTTGCTTTTACACTTATGTGGAATTGCTGGTGCCTTAAAAGGAACTTTGTAGATGTTTCTGGTACAAAATTACTTTTTTTTTTTATCTTTAAAAGAGTGTTTATCAATTTGGCAAAGCTATCAAATTCATTTTTAATTTTTCCACCTGATCCCAAATGATTTGGAAAATAATAGATATATTTTTATATTACAAATTCTAAACTTATTAAATACCTGAGTGGCATATTAAAATGAATCCAAAAAATCTTGGTTATTTTTGTTTGTTTAATCATTAGAAATTAAGGTATTTTCATTACCTTAATTCGTAATACACAGTACTGATTTCAGAATTGTCTTTTTTTAAGCAAATTTTCTCTGATTTTAGTTCTATATTATCAGTTCAGTTCAGTCATTCAGTCGTGTCTGACTCTTTGCGACCCCATGAGCTGCAGCACGCCAGACCTCCCTGTCCAACACCAACTCCCAGAACCTACTCAAACTTGTGTCCATTGAGTCGGTGATGCCATCCAACCATCTTATCCTCTGTCGTCCCCTTCTCCTCCTGCCTTCAATCTTTCCCAGCATCAGGGTCTTTTCAAATGAGTCAGTTCTTCACATCAGGTGGCCAAAGTACTGGAGTTTCAGCTTCAACATCAGACCTTCCAGTGAACACCCAGGACTGATCTCCTTTAGGATGGACTGGTTGGATCTCCTTGCAGTCCAAGGGACTCTCAAGAGTCTTCTCCAGCACCACAGTTCAAGAGCATCAATTCTTTGGTGCTCAGCTTTCTTTACAGTCCAACTCTCACATCCATATATGACTATTGGATACATGACTACTGGAAAAACCATACCCTTGACTAGATGGAACTTTGTTGGCAAAGTAATATCTCTGCTTTTTATTATGCTGTCTAGGTTGGTGATAACTTTCCTTCCAAGGAGTAAGCGTCTTTTAATTTCATGGCTGCAATGACCACTTGCAGTGATTTTGGAGCCCAGAAAAATAAAGTCAGCTACTGTTTCCCCATCTATTTGCCATGAAGTGATGGGACCAGATGCCATGATCTTAGTTTTCTGAGTGTTGAGCTTTAAGCCAACTTTTTCACTCTCCTCTTTCACTTTCATTAAGAGGCTTTTTAATTCTTCTTCGCTTTCTGCCATAAGAGTGGTGTCATCTGGATATCTGAGGTTATTGATATGTCTCCCGGCAATCTTGATTCCAGCTTGTGCTTCATCCAGCCCAGCGTTTCTCATGATGTACTCTGCATATAAGTTAAATAAGCAGGGTGACAATATACAGCCTTGATGTACTCCTTTTCCTATTTGGAACCAGTCTGTTGTTCCATGTCCTGTTCTAACTGTTGCTTCCTGACCTGCATACAGTTTCTCAAAAGGCAGATCAAGTGGTCTGGTATTCCCATCTCTTTCAGAATTTTCCACAGTTTATTGTGGTCCCACACAGCAAAGGCTTTGGCATGGTCAATAAAGCAGAAATAGATGTTTTTCTGGAGCTATCTTGCTTTTTTGATGATCCAGCGTATGTTGGCTATATTTAACTATATTATAGTTAAATCTAAAAAGTATAATGTTTCTTTAGATTCAGTTTTCCTTACATTCATTTTTGTTTAAGGGACACTTTTATGATTAGCATATCAAAATGATCATTGAGCTTATCAAAACTAAATTCTTTGTGTATTTGTGTGGCTCAGATGGTAAAGATTCTACCTGCAAGAGGGAGACCTAAATTCTTTCCCTGGGTTCAGAAGATCCCCTGGAGGAGGGCTTGGAAACCCACTCCAGTATTCTTGACTGGGAAATCCCATGGCCAGAGCAGCTGGAGAGCTACAATCTATGCAGTTGCAAAACAGTTGGACACGGCTTAGCGACGAACCACCACCAACCTGTCTTAATAATTAGTATAGAGGACAGGAAAATAGTATTTTGATTTTCCTGTAAAGTAGTTTTCTTTTACAGACCTTCTAGGGAGTATTACGTTTTCCATAACTTAAATAGTCCTAAGCTGAATTTTCTCCTTTGCTCTAGCGGTATGGATTAAGAGAGAGAAAAGCTTGTACTAGAATATGTGTAAAAGAAACACATAGACATTCTCCCAAAAATCAACTTTGCATCCCTCCCTATTTAGTTTACTTTACTTTATTTTCTCATTTGGGGCTTGTGAGATCTTAGTTCCCAGACCAAGGATTGATCCAGACCCTTAGCAGTGAAAGTGCCTAAGTCCTAACCAATGAACCAGCAGGAAATTCCCACCCCTTTCCCTTTCTAAAAATTACTTTTCATCACTAGAGTAGGTTGGGCTTCCCTGGTGGCTCAGACAGTAAAGAATCCATCTGCGATGCAGGAGACCTGGGTTTGATCTTTAAGTTGGGAAGATACCCTGGAGGAGGACATGGCAATGCACTCCAATATTCTTGCCTGGAGAATCCCCATGGACAGAGGAGCCTGATGGGCTACCATCCATGGGGTTACAGAGTCGGACATGACTGAGCAATAAGCACAGCATACAGAGAGTAGGTTTTTTAATGTGTATCCAAAATGCTTCCCAGGTAGTGCTAGTGGTAAAGAACCTACCTGCCAGTGCAGGAGATATGAGACCTTGATTCAATTCCTGGGTCAGGAAGATTCCCTGGAGGAGCGCATGGCAACCTACTCTAGTATTCTTGCCCGCAGAATCCCATGGACAGAGGAATCTGATGGGCTACAATCCATAAGGTCACAAAGAGTTGCATACAACTGAAGTGACTTAGCATGCACACACACAAATGCAAGTTAAAGCCTCATGAGAAGACTCATGTGAGTAAGGCTCTCATATAGGGATCGTCCCTTCATGGAATAATGAGACTGCAACATTATTAGGTCAAAGCTGAATGCAATCTAGTTGTTTATAAACTTGTGATGGTCTATGACAGGTTACACCTCCTCACCACCACCCTTCCCCAGCCTCAAAATGCTTTTATAATTTAACATAAAGATGTGACTATGGAGATTCTTGATGGCAAATATCATGTAGCTTACTTTTATTTTTTTATTTTTTTTTGTTTATATTTTTATTGGCACATTTTTAGAATTAAGATGATTTTAATGTACATTTCTTTTTTTTTTTAATTTTATTTTATTTTTAAACTTAACATAACTGTATTAGATTTGCCAAATATCAAAATGAATCCGCCACAGGTATACATGTGTTCCCCATCCTGAACCCTCCTCCCTCCTCCCTCCCCATTCCATCCCTCTGGGTCATCCCAGTGCACCAGCCCCAAGTATCCAGTATCGTGCATCGAACCTGGACTGGCAACTCATTTCATACATGATATTTTACATGTTTCAATGCCATTCTCCCAAATCATCCCACCCTCTCCCTCTCCCACAGAGTCCATAAGACTGTTCTATACATCAGTGTCTCTTTTGCTGTCTCGTACACAGGGTTATTGTTACCATCTTTCTAAATTCCATATATATGCGTTAGTATACTGTATTGGTGTTTTTCTTTCTGGCTTACTTCACTCATGTAGCTTACTTTTAAAACGCAATGATAGTTTCCAATAAATGAAAGAAGACGAAAAATAAAAGATTATCAAAACTAAGGAAAAGTGGAAACACCAACATAGAAAGTGAGAAACATTTGGTAGAAGAATATTATTTAAGAAACTAAGAAAAGAATGCACAAAATTGGAGCATTGAATGTGATGTCATTACCATGGTTGCTACTATTCCAAAATTATTATAGTGTTACCAGTTTAAGTACATATCATATAAATTCTTGTCACATGCTAGCTTAGATGTATTTGAGGTATCATATATCTAGTTATTTTAATTTTTTCTACATGCCATGACACTGAGGTAATCAGATCTATAGGTACTTCCGCATAACTCATCTTTTTAATCCACAAAGTGCTTTTGTTATATTAACTAAAATGTTTAAGATTATTTGTATCAATGCCAATACTGAAATATGTCTGAGGAAAATTAAATTACATGGATTTATGTTCACTTTGAAAGTAACTGTTTTTAGGAATCTTTTAAGAGAAATATATACATCAGTTGATAGTATTAAATCTGTATGTTCAAAGGAACCTGAGAAGGATCAGCTAACTCAGGTACTGACCCCACCCCCAAATTCAGTGCAAATTTACCTATTCTTCTGGGAAAATGAGTCCTGGGAGAGCCAATATGACTCTTCTGGATATATAAAATCAGTTTGAAGCAAAGTAAAACTTTAATTTAAGCCTCTTGTCTTATAATCTAGTGTTCCCTCTATAACTTTGCACAAATTATTCAGTCTTCATGCCTTTATTGTCTCACTAGTAAAATGAGAATACTGGTAGCATCTTCCTCATTGTATTCAAAATATTAATTCCAATGAACTGCTTAGAAACTCTGCTTAGGACACTGAAGTGGAGAAATTGGAAGCTTAGTATATTGCGAGCTGGAAAGTAAAATGGTATAGCCACTGTGGAAAACAGTATGACATTTCCTCAAAAAAGTTTAACTTAGAATTACCACATGACCCAGAAATTCAATTTGTGGTGTATAGATGAAATATTTGGAAGCCAGGACTTGATGAGATATTTGTACACCAATGCATATGCATTACTCACAGTAGCCAAGAGGTGGAGACAGCCTAAATGTCCAGCAACAGAGAAATGGATAAGCAAAATATAGGTATAGTGGAATATTATTCAGCTTTAAAAAGAAATAAAGTTTTGACACATGCTACAACAGATGGACCCCGGAAGCATCATTCTACATGTAAAAGCCACACACAAAAGGTCAAATATTATACAATTCCACTTTTATGAATATAAAATCTAGAATAGTCAGATTTATTCTAGTCAAATCTAGAATAGTATCTAAAATAGTCAGATTGATAGGCTGAAGAGAGGAGAGAATAAAAAGATTTTGTTTGATGGGTACACAGTTTCATTCATTTTTATTTCAATTGACTGGCTTATTTTACTCTTTGCTCTTTCTTTTCTTTACATCATAACTTCGATCTACTCATACTGTCTTCTTCCTTTCAACTTTGGTTTGTTCTACGTCCTCAGGGCCTTAACCCCACTAGTCCCCTTCTGGTTCTGATTTTACTACATGGCCTCTGTGTAAGTCTTTGTTCAAATATTCAGTAGAGATTTGAATGCCTTAACCTTTTACATCATGCCCATGACTACTAATGGTTGTTCTTGAATTGAATACCAGCATATGATCTAAATACTTTTGAAAATGGAAAAAAAAAATATGCTGAACTTGGCTATCTATGGCTGTTCTCTAAGAGTAAACCTTGAGTCAACTAATATCTTTTAGGGAGAGTTAATAAATATAGAGGGAACTAAAATTAGCATGCTTAATGTACCAAGAAGCAAGGATAAATAAAACACAGTCCCTCCTATGAAGAGGCTTATATGGAGCAGAGGTGTATAAACACTCATGCAATATGATAATTACTATTTGGTTATATGGACAAAGTTCTTTTAAAAAACAGCAGACAGTTCACATTCTGGAGTATAGGGAATGGGACAGATGTCACAGTATGCAATGGTATTTCAACAGGTTTGTAAAAGGTTAAGACTCGTTTCCTCAGAAGGACCAAAGAATGGAAAGTGATGGAGCAATGGTCTTGAGGCAGATTCAGTTGTAAGAAAAAAAAAAATCGTGGAAGTATGGAGATACGTGATGTGATCAGGAGATAAAGCTGAAGACAGCTGGAATGTAGGCTAAAATGAGGGTGGTCATTACAGCAGGCAGTGTGGGACAGGATCTCTTGTGCATTTGAAAAATAAATCTGTTTGTCACAAGGAGAATGGCCTGGAGCAAACAGGGTCTGGGTTAGGAAACTATTTGGAAGGGTATTAAAATAGTCCTGTTCATATATAAGATCATTTTTAAAAAATAGTCCTGTTAAACTAAGATCATGGCATCTGGTCCCATCACTTCTTGACAAACAGATGGGGAAACAATGGAAACAGTGACAGATTTTATGTCCTTGGGTTCCAAAATCACTGCAGATGGTGACTGCAGCCATGAAATAAAAAGATGCTTGCTCTTTGGAAGAAAAGCTATGAAAAACCTAGACAGCATATTAAAAAGCAGACACATTACTTTGCCAACAAAGGTCCGTATAGTCTAAAGCTATGGTTTTTCCAGTAGTCATGTATGGATGTGAGAGTTGAGCCATAAAGAAGGCTGAGCACCGAAGAATTGATGCTTTGATCTGTGGTGTTGGAGAAGACTCTTGAGAGTCTCTTGGACTGCAAGGAGATCAAACCAGTCCATCCTAAAGGAAATCAGTCCTGAATATTCATTGGAAGGACTGATGCTGAAGCTGAAACTCCAATACTTTGGCCACCTGATGCAAGGAACTGATTCATTGGAAAAGACCCTGATGCTGGGAAGATTGAAGGCAGGAGAAGGGGACGACAGAGGATGAAATGGTTAGATGGCACCACAGACACAATGGACATGGGTTTGAGCAAACTCTGGGAGATAGTGAGGGACAGGGAAGCCTGGTGTGCTGCAGTCCATGGTGTGCCAAACAGTCGGAAAGAACTGAGCAACTGAACAACCGCAATAAGATATAAAAAGGTCCTAAAGTTAAAGATGCTGTTTCAAAGGATAATCGACTGATTAGGTGATGAATGGGGTCAAGGGTGATTCTGGTATGTACACATATCAACCATAATCTAAAGAAAGAGGCCTCAGGAAGCAACATCATTCACTTTAAACTTAAGTCATCTTTACCTATGCATAAGGAGGATTTGAGAATATTCTCCCCCACTTCTCAAGATATGTAGCTAAAATATTAGGAGGACGACACTAGGATGAAGATTTCTTCTGCCTTAAAGAAGGTTTGCACATCATTCAAGTTTTTTTTTTCTGCTTTTAGTTTTAACTTAAATATCAGGAGTCAAGTAGGATATGTATTTCTTGTAGTGTGCAGTGTTGAATCAGTTAAACTGAATCAGCTGCAGAACTGAAAATGTTCATACAAAATACAGCATGCCATATATTTCTGATACCACATCACCACTAAGGGAACTACACGAGTACTTAAAAAGTATGCACAGACTGTGAAGGCATAATGGCAGTACAATCACATATGTACAGTTGTTCACCTGCAGGGACAATGAAACACCAGAGACCAGAGCCTCTGCAGTGTACACTGGGAGCTGTTGTTTTTGTTCAGTCACTTAGTCATGTCTGGTTCTTTGCGAACCCATAAACTGCAGCACGCCAGGCTTCCCTGTCCTACATTATAAGTTATTAGGTTAATAAAGCTCTAAAACTAAAGTCCGGGAATACTGCAGTTGTTATTACTAAAGGTAGGTTACGTTTCCTTAAAATTCAACATGTTCCTCTTTCATAAAAAAGAAATAAGAGAATATCAGCATAACAATTTCAAGCAATTAATTTCTCTCCTCCTGTACCGCCAGTAATTTGTTGAAAATCACACCAGTGAGGTGCAGCCTTTAAGTTACTGAATAGAAAAAAGATTCTTTTTATTGTTGCCATTATATGTTGGTGAAATCTGAATCTTGTGTCCAATATTCGGCCACACCAATGATTCCTATTTTCCAAATTCAAAAGTCATTTTTAATCCTCATTATTCTTTACTTTCCTATGGCATTTGACCTTTTGAAAAGATTTTCTTCCTCATCTCAACTCTTGAATACCTTACTTTTCTATGTCCTTGATGATTTCTTCTCTCATCTTTATCACTTCCATTTTATCCTTTCCTCATACGTATTGGTGCTTTTCAAACCTATGTTCTTTCCTCTCTTCCATTATTTTTTTTTTAATTTTTCTGCAACTCTGTTACTATCTCCTCTTCCCAAGAAGATGAGGTTAGGGTCTACCTTGCTTCCAGATTTTCATTGTACTTGTTATTGCCTCTTCCTAAATGAATATCACCTTATACTAATTTCCACTTATTTTTCAGATTTCAGTCCTTTGAAACATCTTTCCTTATGGAACTGAATACCTCTCCCACATGTTTTAAGGCATCTTCTGCTCACCTTTACAATAGCCCCTACATTGTAACACTTAAGTATTGTAGTGGTTTCCTAACTGGGAGCCCCAGACCAATAGCATCGCTATCACCTGGGAATTTGTCAGATAGGCAAATTCTCAGGCTCCAAAGCACATCAACTGAATCAGAAACTCTACTGCGTGACTCAGGAATCTGTTTTAATAAGTCATTCAGGGGAATTCAGATACATTCTAAAGTCTGAGAATCACTGGTATGTTGCATTTGGCTGGCTTTGGTCTTCTTCCTCTTTTAGATCATGGGCTGCTTCAAAAACTATGATGAAATATTTTTCATTGTGGTGTCCTTAGTATTCAGTGTAGAACTGGATACATTGTTGCTGCATAGCACTGATTTATTACAATGCATGAAACAAATAAATGAGTAAATGAATGACAACTTTTTTATGAAATTCAATTTCATATCTCTGATTGACCACTATGTAATTTGTAGAGAGAGCCAAGAGTCCCTTCAAAGTCAACCTCTGTATTAGAAAGGTTGACATCTAATACCCTTCAACAATGTCTTCCAAAACAGTTGCACACATCTGCTTTTACAACCTTGAATGACTTTTTTACCTCTGATCTCTCATTGTCTATCAATACTATAATCATTCTCTTCATTAATCATGGAAGAACCTTAGTAATCACCATTCTTTGAAGAATAACTTCATTCATTCTGAGTATACAACTAAAGCATATTCCCCATAGAAAGTCTGAACAATTCAGTTACACACACAAAATCAAATTAAAGCACTGAAAATTCCATCACTCTGAAAGGACTATTTTTATTTGTATGGATTTATCTAACTTTTAGTTCTAGCGTATTTGCTAGAAGTGGCATTTTATGAAGAATGATGTTCTGTAATCTGCTGTTATTACACTATTGTGGGAATATTTCCATGTTCTAAAACATTATTTTCTACAGAATCATTTATGTCTGCATGATATTCTTGACAATAATTGATCTATCCTAATTTAAATTATTAAAAGTCCTGTCAAAACTTTTTCAACACCTCCGCCATTGCAGTCCAAGATCTTTCTTACTCTTGTATCCTATTACAGTAGCCTCCTTTGCCAAATTAATCTATTTAAAGTGTAGTTCTGAGCAAATCACTCAAAAGTCAAAAGGACTCTCTTACTACTGCTGCTCAGTCGCTTCAGTCGTGTCCGACTCTGTGCGACCCCGTAGACGGAAGCCCACCAGGCTCCCTGTCCCTGGGATTCTCCAGGCAAGAACATTGGAGTAGATTGCCATTTCCTTCTCCAGTGCATGAAAGTGAAAAGTCAAAGTGAACTCGCTCAGTCATGTCCGACTCTTAGCGACCCCATGGACCGCAGCCCACCAGGCTCCTCCTCCCATGGGATTTTCCAGGCAAGAGTACTGGAGTGGGGTGCCATTGCCTTCTCCAAAAGGACTCTCCAGTACCTTCCAAATAAGACTCCAGTCTTGAGGAGGATAGTTAAGGGCTCCTTATGCATACCCAGGCTCTAGGTGAGACTACTTACCAATCTCATAGCATTTCTCCTGTTTGCTCACCTTTTGAATATTGCCACTTCTCTCTTCAAATTCTTTCCCACCCATGGTGCCCCCTTCACTGTGAAGCCTCGCTAAAATTCCATGCCTTATCCCCCTTCTCTGCTCTATGTTTTCTTCTTTAATTCTTATAATCATAGAAGAGACCATATATTTTTATTAAATTCACTTACTAATTTCCTGGGCTTCACAGGTGGCTCAGTGGTAAAGAATTTGCCTGCCAGTGCATGAGCTATGGGTTCTCTCCTTGGGTCAGGAAGATCCCCCAGAGAAGGAAATGGCAACCTACTCTGGTATCCTTGCCTGGGAAATCCCATGGACAGAGGAGCCTGGTGGGCTACAGTCCATGGGTTGCAAAGAGTAAGACATAACTGAGCAAGTGAGCAAGCGCTATCTCTCCTAACTGGTATATAAGCTCCATGAAGACAGTGATTTTTTTTTTTTTTTCCCCTCATGTCTTGTTCATTGAAAGAAAATGAAAGTGAAAGCAGCTCAGTCATGTTTGACTCTTTGCAACCCCATGGACTGTAGCCCTCCAGGCTCCTCTGTCCATGGAATAGTCCAAGTAAGAATACTGGAGTGGGTTACCATTTTATTTTCCTGGGGATCTTCCCAGCCCAGGGATCAAACGTGGGTCTTCTGTATTGCAGGCAGATTCTTTACTGTCCAAGCCACCAGGGGAGCCTTGTTCACTGCCATATCCCTAAAACCAAGACCAGTGCTTGATACCTTGAAACAAACAAACACAAACAAAAAACCTCATAATATATTTGAAATATTGAATGATAATGAGTGGACAAACGAAATAATTGATCAACATTGAATATCTACTGGTAAAATTCTTCAAGTCCTCAAGGAAGTCAAAGCTTTTCTTCCTGTGATTTGCATACAACGAGGATTCACTACCTACTTATGCAAAGTAAATACAAATGACCAGTTAAACCTTATTCTTTCCTGAAACCTTTTTTTAGAATCGCTGCTGTAGGTGCTCTCTCTCTAAAGACTGTCAATCATTTCTGTAATTATGGTATGTATTGAATACTCTACTGAGCTGGAGTTATATGATGTCCTTCTCATTAAGTTACATGCAATCTCTTTATAGGCAGATATCAATTATCTTTGTTATCTCTTGTAGTTCTTAGTACACTGATGCTTGACAAACAGTTCTAAAATCAATGACCAAAAATAAAATTAAACTATTACCAAAAGCAAAGGAGATACACATGAGGGCATAAACAGATCTAATTAAAAAAAAATTGTCATATGCACAATGGTAAGTATTCTGAAATAAATCACCAAGTGAACATTCTGTATTTTTATAGATTATTAATGCTGCACTTGCTTTGGCTGCAAGACCCAAAAGTCAAGTGGTCAAAAAAACCATGGAAATGTACAAGCGCACGTGGGAGAATCATATCCATGTCCTCACTGAAGCTGTAGATGACATTACAAGCATTGATGACTTCCTGGCTGTATCTGGTATGATTTTTATCTTTTAATTTCTGCATTTGCTCTTGTCATTTTCTGCAATAGGATGATACGAAATATAATAAATTTTATGAAATATTATGAGACTTTTTTAATGGTGGCCTTTCTAGAAGCAAAGTGCTACTATATATGATCTAGGATAATGAGTCTCATGCCTTGTAATCCATACATCTCAACAATTTACACTGCCTCTGAAAGAAATCTCTATTCATGGGCAAAGTATAATTGAAAATAGTGGATGGAAATTTTAGGCATTTCCTGGCTTTTCAAATAAATCATCATTTCCCATCTTTTAATATAGTTATATCTCTTGATTTTCCTCCACATTTTTTGAAACAAGTTTTTCTTCACTCAGAAAAATAAAGGTAGGAAAAAGGAAAAAATAAAAATAGGAAAACACTTTATTGATTTGAAATATAACACATACTTCAACCACCATATATATTTGAGTAGTGGTGTTCTAAAGAATAAAATAAGTCTGAACATGTAACTACATCAATAACAGACAGGCATGAGATTCCATGTCAAACCTAGATGATTCTTTCATCACATAATAGAATACAAGATAGTTAAGACATATTCTCGGAAACATAACTCAGGTTTTGATTATACTGTTGTAACAGCAAAGAACTAAATACTTTTTAATATTTTTTATTTTCTTAAAAATACCTCTCATTAAAATAAATTATATATATATATTTTGAGAGATTTTCTTGGAATGCGATGATCCTTTTTTATAAAATGAAGTTTCTCATGAATTTCAAACATCATTATATATTTTTAAATGTTTCTTGATTGTATTTTATCTACCTTATTGATTTCATTATATATGTATATATTCTCATCCTGAACAATAGTAACCTAGTGTATTTTCTTAACATAGTAATGAAAAGAAAATATGTGCTAGTTAACTACTTTGACATTGTTTTATATCTTTAGAGCTAAAAGTTTGAAAATAATAGAAAATGAACAGGAATAATATTAATATGCCTTGATATGACTATTCAGAAATAGCAACTAATGATATCTAGTTTATTTCCATCCAGCAAAGTCTTTATGCTGGATAGAAATAAATGTTTTCAAATTATTATGTCATTTTGTCTTTTTATAGGTAATAGTTGGCTGAATTTTCCCACATTATTATATTTTTTTCAAAAAAATGTCATATATCTGTTCTGTTATTTTCATTTAGATAAATTTTAACTACTATAAGCAATACTTAGGCATATTTTTGTCTATTTTCTGTCTTTTGAGTATAGACTTTACAATGTGAATTCAATCAGCATGTTATATTTGGTCTTTTGTAATTTAGTTGTTAAATGCTAGGTTCTGTTTTTCAGTTGGTTCTTTTGGTTACAAGGTGAAGAAACCTGCTCATGGTAGTTAATATGAAGGCAGTTTATTATAAGTCAGTTGATGACCCAGTAGGGAGAATCTCCTGAACATACCAGAGCAGGAGCCATAATCACGTGATGAGAAAAGTGGGGAGCCTGGGAGCTGAGCAGCTGTGTAGGTCCTCAGAGCAGGGGCTCATGGCTTTCCTTTTAGTGCCAGATTCACCTGATCTGGCAATCTCTGAATCTGTGCCTTTCTGTGAAAAACTTTAGCACCTAAGAATGTTTTGCCTGCATGTAAGAGAAAACTCATATGAGAGTTGCTTAAATAACAAAAATCATTAGTTATTTCATGTCATTAGATATTTAAGATAGTAAACTTACTATCCCTAACACACCAGAGGACATGGATAGGACTAGTCCCTGCATGTGGGAAGGAGTATCTTATCACTAACATTTTTTTTAGAATTGCCAGTACAGGGTAGTGATAAAAAGTGAATTAATATTTAATGTGTTTCATTATTGTTTTTAAAATTCTCTGTAAAGAGTGCACTCCATTATTTTCTGTCCTTGGGGTGGACAGTTCTTACTTTCCTGCCCTTTGATTGGTTGTGATTCAGAGTTATTCAG
The DNA here is from genome assembly GCF_029407905.1 of Bubalus kerabau. Taxonomy (NCBI): domain Eukaryota; kingdom Metazoa; phylum Chordata; class Mammalia; order Artiodactyla; family Bovidae; genus Bubalus; species Bubalus kerabau. Next base: position 146,048,050 of record NC_073624.1, on the reverse strand, counting down.
TTCACTTCAATTCAGTTGCTCAGTCGTGTCTGACTCTTTGCAACCCCAAGGATTACTGCAAGCCAGGCTTCACTGTCCATCACCAACTCCCGGGCTTACTCAAACTCATGTCCATTGAGTCGGTGATGCCATCCAATCATCTTATCCTCTGTTGTCCCCTTCTCCTCCTGCCTTCAATTTTCCCAGCATCAGGGTCTTTTCAAATGAGTCAGTTCCTCACATCAGGTGTCATTTCAGCTTCAACATCAGACCTTCCAATGAATATTCAGGACTTATTTCCTTTAGGATGGACTGGTTGGATTTCCTTGCAGTCCAAGGGACTCTCAAGAGTCTTCTCCAACACCACAGTTCAAAAGCATCAAACTTCAGCACACAGCTTTCTTTGCAGTCCAACTTTAATATACATACATGACTACTGGAAAAAACCATAGCCTTGATTGGATGGACCTTTGTTGGCAAAGTAATGTCTCTGCTTTTGAATATGCTCTCTAGGTTAGTCATAACTTTTCTTCCAAGGAGCAAGTGTCTTTTAATTTCATGGCTGCAGTCACCATCTGCAATGATTTTGGAACCCCAGAAAATAAAGTCTGTCACTGTTTTCCCATCTATTTGCCATGAAGTGATGGGACCAGATGCCATGATCTTAGTTTTCTGAATGTTGAGCTTTAAGCCAAGTTTTTCACTCTCCTCTTTCAATTCATCAAGAGGCTCTTTAGTTCTTCTTCACTTTCTGCCATAAGGGTGGTGTCATCTGCATATCTGAGGTTATTGATATTTTTCCTGGCAGTTTTGATTCCAGCTTGTGCTTCATCCAGCCCAGCATTTCTCATGATGTACTTTGCTGCTGATGTTAAGTCGCTTCTGTCGTTTCTGACTCTTCGTGACCCCATGGACTGCAGCCCACCAGGCTACTCCTTCCATGGGATTATCCGGGGAAGAGTTCTGGAGTGGGTTGCCATTGCCTTCTCCTGATGTACTCTGCATATAAATTAAATAAGCAGGGTGACAATAGATAGCCTTGACATATTCTTTTTCTGATTTGGAACCAATCTGTTTTTCCACATCCAGTTCTACCTGTTGCTTCTTGACCTGCATATAGATTTCTCAGGAGGCAGGTCATGTGGTCTGGTATTTCCATCTCTTTAAAAATTTCCCAGTTTGCTATGATTCACACAGTCAAAGTCTTTTGCATAGTCAATAAAACATAGACCAGTCTTTTGTTAACCATTTATCAGCACTCAGAGCCCATCATGAAAATCCCATTTCCTTTTGCCATCTATTGGTCCAGAAGTATGACTGACATAGGCATCTGGGTTTCTCTTGACCTTCCCTCATGTTGCATCTCAAAGAGTTACACTGCTGCTGCTGCTGCTAAGTCACTTCAGTCGTGTCCGACTCTGTGCAACCACATAGACGGCAGCCCACCAGGCTCCCCCGTCCCTGGGATTCTCCAGGCAAGAACACTGGAGTGGGTTGCCATTTCCTTCTCCAATGCATGAAAGTGAAAAGTGAAAGTGAAGTCGCTCAGTCATGTCCGACCCTCAGCGACCCCATGGACTGCAGCCTACCAGGCTCCTCCGTCCATGGGATTTTCCAGGCAAGGGTACTGGAGTGGTGTGCCATCGCCTTCTCCCACTTTTCTGACTAGTCACTTACTATACAAAAAAAAATTAGAGATTTTATCAGCAGGAACAAATGGGAAGTGGCTGTTAACTAGAGAAAAAAAAATATGTTTGCCCCAAACTTAGTGGATGACTTAGTGGCACCCACTTGTTTCTTAAGTTTCTGTGTCTTCATAAATTTACCTTGAGATAGTTTAGCCTGAGCTCTGGTGCTGTTTCTTGTTACATCCAGTTCCCACAGATAATACTTGCAAATAGGGAGAGTCAAAGAGGCCCCTTCCTCATTGGGTTGTATCCTTGGTAAGAGGTATACCTACTCTTGGACCAATAGATGGCAAAAGGAAATGGGATTTCCATGATGGGCTCTGAGTGCTGATAAATGGTTAACAACCAACTGTAACCAGAGAAAGTAATAGTCCTAATTCATAGCACTTGCTTGATTTCTGTGACATAAATACTCCCACATTGGCAGGTTTCCTGCCAATGATGAATCTGAGGTCTTACTCATGGCAAAAGCATTTTTTCTTGAAGAAAGAAGAAAAAGAACCTCAAGGGAGAGGTGAGCCAAGCCAAGAGAGGCATGGGTGCTAGAATAATGATGTACAGAATTTTTAAGATAGGGCTTTTACATATTCATCTGTGGGGGTGTGGACTAACAGTTTTGATTGGCAGTTGCAAGTTATGTAACAACTGGCTCTATTATGCATGTCTTTCCCATAATTCAGTCTGTTAAAATCAGATGTATGTATTATGTATAGAGTATTTATGAACCTTTAATAGGCTCCAGGCTGCCTAAGGTCACTTGAGGATGTAGCTATGCATCAGGGGCACATGTGCCAGAGTTGGAGAAGTCCTTGTGGTTAGTTTGCATCCACTGTGCACGTAGGTAACATGCTCTGGAGTTGGAGAAGTCTCTGTGGTTATTTTATAGGATATCTATGAGCTCTCTTGGGCTGTATTGGAGTATGTCTAGGGTGGGGTTTGAGATCAGCTCGAATCTTTTTTGACTGGGCCACCCCTAGTTGCTCATGCCTAACTTCCTACCTAACACTAATGACTTCTCAGAATTTTCCCAGTCAAATAAATGAGAAAGAATTTAGTTGACTCTATGCATATTTTTAGTACCAGTTCAGAAGTCCTAAATTCAAGATCATAGGCCAACCTACGGATGAGTTACCTTTCTTAAGATGGCTAATCATAGTCACAATCTGACAGCTTCCGTGTGGGACAGCTTTTGAATGACCTCTCTGGTACTACTTTACAATTAATTTTAGAATATGCTGTTTGTATTCACAGTTTCTGTTTGCCAGGTAGAGTGACTGACTGGCTAGTTCTTAGGATTTCATAACTATGAATTACCTTGAGAATATTACATTTTCAAATTTTTAAGTAAGTATTTCATCTTTTTTGGATTTTCTTCCAGTAGTTGATAACAATGCTAAATTATTTTGATGTTTTATAAGGATAAAGAATAGGGGTCTTAAAACAACAAAATTCTGAAAAGCAATTATTCTTCAATAAAAACAATACATTAAAAAAAATAGGGGTCTTGAAAACATTCTTACTTTCTCCTGAGTCAATTGTTAAAAGTTATGGATTCTCAGGACATCGGCTCTCCATATTTTGTATATATATATATACATATATACGTATATATAAATGAATCCTAAAATCAGTGAGAAAAGATTCTTGGACTTTATTATTTTATTTTCATTAACAAAGGAATAAATCACATTCATAAGACGTTTGCCCATATATATGTTTTAGCATGACTAGATCTTCCAATCAGAGAAGGTAATGGCAACCTACTCCAGTACTCTTGCCTGGAGAACCCCATGGATGGAGGAGCCTGGTGGGCTACAGTCCATGGGGTCACACAGAGTCGGACAAGACTGAACAACTTCACTTTCACTTTTCACTTTCATGCATTGGAGAAAGAAATGGCAACCCACTCCAGTATTCTTGCCTGGAGAATCCCAGGGACGGGGGAGCCTGTTGGGCTGCCGTCTATAGGGTTGCACAGAGTTGGACACAACTGACGCGACTTAGCAGCAGCAGCAGCAAATCTTCCAATGTGGATCAGTAGCTCTTGGGATAATGGCATTTTTTAAATAAAATACCAAACATCTTTAGTTCTTCTATTGCATTTCCAAATATAGTAATATCATTAATGATTTTAAAATTATGTGTTTAGGTAATCACCAGTTTCTCATATACAGAAGTGAAAATATCAATTTTTAAAAACCTTTTTTGTTTCTTGCTGTACACAGAAAATTCCAAAAATAAGTGCAATCAGTCCTTTCTTGAAAATCATAAGGAATGTAGTTACCTCACAAATTTATTATGTATAAAAATTTTATGTGCAAGAATAAAATGAAACAGTGACCCAAATCCACTTTCAAACTAAGTTCTCTAACATTCAGTTGTCTGATTTCAGTTTAATGTTAATTTATGTAATACTATTGGTGTCATCTTACAAGTAATTAGAAAAAAAATCTTCAAAATGCATAGGTCCCAAAACTTCTGTCTTATCACTCACTACAGGGATTATCCCCACACCGTTAACTACACATTTTGTCATTCTCTGAAAACACTGTAACAAAACACCTGTCAGAAATAGCTGGTCTGAAGATTCTTTGACCACATCAAGTTCTATCCTATGTTTAGAAAGCCCTGATAAGATTTGATAAACTCTGTATTTCCAGCCTACCATTGGACCTGATATCACCAGTTATCCATGTGGAAGTATAAAAATATTTAAGATCTCTGTTTAAGATGTGAGTTTCTAAGAGGAAACATATTGACACATAAACCAGCCTTTTGAACTATAGTATTAATTGACTCATCAGATCAGATCAGATCAGTCGCTCAGTCGTGTCCTACTCTTTGCGACCCCATGAATCACAGCACGCCAGGCATCCCTGTCCATTACCAACTCCTGGAGTTCACTGAGACTCACATCCATCGAGTCAGTGATGCCATCCAGCCATCTCATCCTCTGTCGTCCCCTTCTCCTCCTGCCCCCAATCCCTCCTAGCATTAGAGTCTTTTCCAATGAGTCAACCATTCACATGAGGTGGCACTGGAGTTTCAGCATAAGCATCATTCCTTCCAAAGAAATCCCAGGGCTGATCTCCTTGAGAATGGACTGGTTGGATCTCCTTGCAGTCCAAGGGACTCTCAAGAGTCTTCTCCAGCACCACAGTTCAAAAGCATCAATTCTTCGACGCTCAGCCTTCTTCACAGTCCAACTCTCACATCCATACATAACCACAGGAAAAACCATAGCCTTGATTAGACGAACCTTTGTTGGCAAAGTAATGTCTCTGCTTTTGAATATGCTATCTAGGTTGGTCATAACTTTCCTTCCAAGGAGTAAGCATCTTTTAATTTCATGGCTTCAGTCACCATCTGCAGTGATTTTGGAGCCCCCAAAAATAAAGTCTGACACTGTTTCCTCTATTTCCCCATCTATTTCCCATGAAGTGATGGAACCAGATGCCATGATCTTCGTTTTCTGAATGTTGAGCTTTAAGCCAACTTTTTCACTCTCCACTTTCACTTTCATCAAGAGGCTTTTGAGTTCTTCTTCACTTTCTGCCATAAGGGTGATGTCATATGCATATCTGAGGTTATTGATACTTCTCCTGGCAATCTTGATTTCAGCTTGTGCTTCTTCCAGCCCAGCGTTTATCATGATGTACTCCGCATATAAGTTAAATAAACAGGGTGACAATATACAGCCTTGACGTACTCCTTTCCTATTTGGAACCAGTCTGTATTCCATGTCCAGTTCTAAGTGTTGCTTCCTGACCTGCATACAAATTTCTCAAGAGGCAGATCAGGTGGTCTGGTATTCCCATCTCTTTCAGAATTTTCCACAGTTTACTGTGATCCACACAGTCAAAGGCTTTGGCATAGTCAATAAAGCAGAAATAGATATTTTTCTGGAACTCTCTTGCTTTTTCCATGATCCAGCGGATGTTGGCAATTTGATCTGTGGTTCCTCTTCCTTTTCTAAAACCAACTTGAACATCAGGAAGTTCACGGTTCACATATTGCTGAAGCCTGGCTTGGAGAATTGACTCATAGTGAGCTTTAATCCCAAGGAATTGAATTTAGAAGATGGAAACTTTGATGGAAAATGGAATGACTTGGACATAAGAGCCATTCAGTAATTACTAAGAACTGAATAAGTATGAGGGTTTGTGAAGATATGGCTTTTGTTTCACTTATTCTTTCATTTATTCATTAAATATTTACTGCATAGTTTTAAATGCTAAACCCTCCAAAAGGTACTGGAGACTTAATAATGAGTAAAAGTGGAAAAGATAACTTGCAAGACAGTCATAATGATGGAGATTATTGGAGAGAGGGGACTACATGAACAATGGAGGCAGTCACTGACAAGGATCTGGAATTTTCTAAAGAGGAGATTGACCACTCATTGATTAGAATTAGCACTGCTGTTCCTTTACTGTAACAGGTTTTTTTTTTTTTTTTTTTCATTTTAAAGATAACATCTTATCGATTCTCTGTGAATTATAGTATTGGAGGATACTTGAAAATTTTCTTTATTCCATATCCTACATTTCTCTTTAATGTCCATGTCCATTGCTCTGACTCCAGTTCAAGCCTCTGTCTCTTACTTGAATTGTCATGTAATCTTTCTAATTGATCCTTCTGCTTCCAAAATTTTGCTTGAAGGTTTTCAGTAGGTATTTATTGAATGAAAAAAAAAAGTACTCATCTTCTTACTAATAATTTTTCAAGATTAATTTGGGAGCATTTATGTGTTATGCTTTCATTAAATGTGTTCAGCTTTGAAATGAATATTTTATTAAAAATTCAAATTATGAAAAATACAAGCATTAATCATCACAATGTTCTGTGACTTTGACTTAGTGACACAAATGTAACTCTGATACTGCCATCAAAAATGCTATAGCAAAGCCCTCTGTGTTCATGAAACTATAGCAAACTTGATCTTTCAGTTCAGTTCAGTTGCTCAGTTATGTCCGACTCTTTGTGACCCCATGGACGGCAGCATGTCAGGCTTCCCTGTCCATCACAAACTCTAGGAGTTCGCTCAAACTCCTGTCTATTGAGTCAGTGATGCCATCTAACCATCTCATCCTTTGTCTACCCCTTCTTGTCGCATCTTCAATCTTTGCCAGAATCAGGATCTTTTCCACTGTGCCAGTTCTTTGCATCAGGTGGCCAAAGTATTGGAGTTTCAGCTTAAGCATCAGTCCTTCCAATAAATTTTCAGGACTGATTTCCTTCAGGATAGACTGGTTTGATTTCCTTGCAGTCCAAGGGACTCTCAAGGGTCTTCTCCAACACCACAGATAAAAAACATCAATTCTTCAGTGCTCAGCTTTCTTTATGGTCCAACTTACATCCATACATGACTACTGGAAAAACCATAGTTTTGACTAGATGGTCCTTTGTTGGCAAAGTGATGTCTCTGCTTTTTAATATGCTGTCTAGGTTTTTCATAGCTTTTCTTCCAAGGAGCAAGTGTCTTTTAATTTCATGGCTGCAGACACCATCTGCAGTGATTTTAGAGCCCAAGAAAATAAAGTCTGTCATGGTTTCCATTGTTTCCCCATCTGTTTGCTATGAAGTGATGGGACCAAATGCCATGGCATCTGTAAAGTTTTATCTGAATCATTTGACAAAAGGAAATGAAAATAAATTTTCTTTTCCTTCTTAATTCTAAATTGTTGTTTAGTCACTAATCTGTGTCTGACCCTTTCTGACCCCATGGAATGTAGCACACCAGACTCAGTAGAAAGATTCAAATGTTAATTAATTGCCCATAAACTAAGCATTATTTAATCTCATATAATGTTTATGGAATAGGTGTTGGGATAAAAATGACGCATAGCACATATCTATGCAATGATTCATTAAATAATTATAACCAATTATCTATCATCACGCATTCTTTTATGTATCCCTTCAACACCTACTTGAGATTTTAATTGATTAAAGGCATGGTGGTGTAAAATATATTCTTTTAACCTTGAGATTTGAAACTGTTGTTGTTTAGTTGCTAAGTTGTGTCTGACTGTTTGTGATCCTATGGACTATAGGCCAACAGGCTCGTCTGTCCATGGGGTTTCCCAGGCAAGAATACTGGGGTGGGTAGACATTTCCTTCTTCTGGGGATCTTCATAACTCATGGATTGAACCCACATCTCCTGCACTGGGAAGTGCTTTCTTTACTCCCAAGTCACCAGGGAAGCCCAATATTTGAAATGATATTCTACAAAAATGAATTTTGATAAAAGTGTATGGGATATCAACTACATGCAAAGCAGTTTGCTGGGAAATGGAAGAGGATGCAAAGAAGGAAAGGGGACAATATTTGCTTGTAGGGAACTCAAATGCTGTGCAATTAATGATGGTGGGCATTGAGGGAAAGATTGATGAGATGTCAGGATATTGAGGGAAGGATTGTTAAGGAGATAGTGGTTAAACTGAACTGTTGAATTGAACCTGGAAGAAACTGAAATAACAATTCAGAAAGAGAGAAAAGCATGTGAAAGTGCATGGTGTATTTGAGGGGTGGCATGGTGACCGATATTATAGGAACAAAGGGTCCGTCTGGATTAATACTGGACTCAGAAAATCAACAGATGACATCATATAAAGCCCTGAACATTTTTAAGAAAATGTAAATTGTCTAAAATTTTAATTGGTAGTGGCATCAATATTTCAGATAACTAACACCAGATGCTGAGAAACATCCTTATAGAAATAGATAGTTTGGAGCAAAACAATGCTTTCTTTGCTCTCAGAAGTGAAAATAAAGTAAACTCAATATAAAGCAGGTATTCCCTCACTCTCTCCAGCCCTCCTCCAAGAAATTAAAACATAAGCCTGACACACACACATCCGAGACATGACAATAGAAAGGTGAGGTGAAAGCCAATTTGTTGACTTAAACATAACTCAGGTTGAAAACCCCAGGTGTGAATTTAGTAGGAAAAGGAGCTCTGCTTCATCAGAATAGTCCTAGGATAACTTGCAGCCAGGATATTGCATGCCATTGGCTAAAATCAGGACACAGTCTTATTGTGGTTTTAAGTTTTCTTACTCTCAGTCCTCTGTGATTATATTTTCATGTGATGATGTATGGCTGTCATTGCAGAGACTCCAGACAAATTATACACACAGTTTTACATAAGGAATGACAGGGGGAAAGGTTACATTCAAAAATGATTGAATGAGCTCCCCTGATGTAGTCCCTATTGATAATTATATTCTGAAGTTCTGCCTATACGTACATAACTGAAGAGTAGTTTGGGCATGCCAACTGAAATTAAACACACATCATTCCATGTACTAACATGTGAATTCACTCAATGCTCTCATTTGAATGAACAGTAAGTATACAGCAGGATTGTTGTTTGAATGTTATAAATTCAGTATTTAGAAAGTCTGTAATTAGGAGTTCTATTTTGACTTTATCAAAATCAGTCAGATTTAACAATTTTTATCAGAACTCTAAGGTGGAGCTGTCATAAACATCAATAATCCTATTGATTAAATAGCACCAATCACTTGCATTTTAAATTTGTATTGAGATATTTTTTAAGAATTCCTAAATTGTACAGATGTGTTAACTATGTACTTACAAAGGGTATGAAAGATAAAATAGATCTTTAAGTAAGTATTTCTTTAAAACTGTCTCAGTGAGTGCATGAACAGTTCTCAATAGCCATAGTATTTGCCAGAGCCAGATATACTGACAGGAACTTTTAACAAAAACAGAGTGTTTCAACTCTAAGCATATGTATTTTATCAATGTAATATGAATGATTCAAAATCCTTCATAGGGTGAATCTTGTGGACATTTTATGGTCAGATAAGGGATTACATGGGAAGTTTATCTTTGTGACATGATGCCTACACCCTGTCCCCAACCACCTCCTCACCCCACCTGCTAATGAGTCTAATAGGTGCTCTTGAACATTCTGAAAGACCAATTTTCAGCTAGAGATGAAGGGGTTTTAGGCAGGAAAAACAGGCTGATCCCTCCCTATATGTTATGCAAAAGTCTTCCTCTGGACCCATAAAGAAGCATGCCCCTTGCTACCCATGTGGGTGCAGATACAAGGTCTGAAAATATGACGTCATGTATCTGAGCTTGCAAATTTGTGTTGACATAGACTCAAGGACTTTGATAGCATCCTAGGAAATTTTTATTAAGAAAACAATAAAAACTTCCACTTACAGAGTGGCTCCAGAGCTTGTTCTATGAACAATTTATGTATACAGAACAAAAGCAGCCAAGAGCTAGCTTTTCACAAAGCACATATAATTATCACTAAAATGTCACCTCTAAAAGAACTCTTATAGATTAGACATCAAAACAATGGATTTTATCTCTTGAATTTATGGAAAGCATAGAAAGAAAAGTGTCTGTTTAGAAAGGGTTAACTATGCTTAGAAGTGACAAGTCTGCCAGATCCTACTGGATCTATGATCTTCAGGAAATAAATGAACCTCTGACTCACTAAATGATCTCCTCTAAAATGTTAATAATTATATCACTTTGCTATTGTCTGAAGGTTTGTGTCTCTGCAAAATTCATATGCTGAAATACTAATGCATATGTGCTCAGTTGCTCAATTGTGTCCAACTCTTTGTGACCCCATGGACTGTAGCTTTCCAGGCTCCTCTGCCCATGGAATTTTCCAGGCAAGCATACTGGAGTAGGGTGCTATTTCCTACTCCGGGGAATCTTCCTGACCCAGGGATTGAACCTGCATCTCCTGTATTTCCTAAATTGGTAGGCAGCTTCTTTACCGTTGTGCCACCTGGGATATTATAATAATATACAGTGTGAAAATACTAGAAGGCAGGGCCTTTGGAAGGTTCTTAGGTCATGAGGGTGAAGTCTTCATGAATTAGATTAATATTTTCATAAAGCAGACACCACAAAGATTCCTAACGTCTTCCCCGACTGCGCTGCTGCTGCTAAGTCGCTTCAGTTGTGTCCGACTCTGTGCGACCCCATAGACGGCAGCCCACCAGGCTATAGCAAAAGGCACTGGGTATAAATTAAAGAGGGCTTTGCCTTGATTTTGGATTCCCAGCCTCCAGAAGAGTGAGAAATACATTTCAGTTGTTTATGAGTTTACTTCACTCAGTATGACACTCTCTAGGCCCATCCATATTGCTCCTAATAGCATTATTTCCTTCTTTTTTATAGCTGAATAATATTCAATTGTATATATAAACCACATCTTCTAACTCTCCTCTATTGGTGGACATTTAGGTTCCTTCCATGTCTTGGCTATAAATAGTCAATAGTACTTCAATGAACATTGGAGTGTGTGTGTATTTTCAAATTATTATTTTTTTCCCGGACATACATCAGGAGTGGGATTGCTGGATCATATAGTAGGCATTTTAGTTTTTTCAGTAACCTTTATACTGTTCTACAGAGTGGCTGTTTCAATTTACATTTCCACTAACAAGGTAGAAGTGTTCTCTTTTCTCCACAACTTCTCCTCCACTCTTTCCATCATTGTTTGTAGATTTATTTTTGATGATGGCTATTCTGATACGTGTGAGGTGTTACCTCAATGGAGTTTTGATTTGCATTTCTCTAAGGTAGTGATGTTAAACATCTTTTCATGTGCTTTTTTTTCCATCTGTGTGTATTTTTTTTTCTTTTTTGAGAAATGTCTATTTAGATCTGCCCATATTTTGATTGTGGAGACGGCAATGGTGCCCCACTCCAGTACTCTTGCCTGGAAAATCCCATGGACAGAGGAGCCTGGTGAGCTGCAGTCCATGGGGTCACTAAGAGTCAGACACGACTGAGCGACTTCACTTTCACTTTTCACTTCCATGCATTGGAGAAGGAAATGGCAACCCACTCCAGTGTTCTTGCCTGGAGAATCCCAGGGACAAGGGAGCCTGGTGGACTGCCATCTATGGGTTTGTACAGAGTCAGACATGACTGAAGCGACTTAGTAGTAGTAGTATATTTTTATTGGGTTGTTTGTTTTTTGATATTGAGCTGAATGAACTGTTTATTTTGGATATTAATCCATTTTTAGTTGCTTCATTTTCAAATGTTTTTTTCCCATTTTGTGAATTGTCTTTTCATTTTGTTGGTGGTTTCCGTTACTATGCAAAAGCTTTGAAATCTCTTGTATTCTTATATGCTAATAATGAAAGATCAGAAAGCAAAATTAAGGAAACAATTCCATTTACCATCACATCAAAAAGAATAAAAAACTAAGGAATAAACCTATCTAAGGAGGTAAAAGAACTGCGCTCTGAAAACTATAAGATGCTGATAAAAGAAATAAAAATGACACAAGCATCTGGAACTTCCTTGACTTGGGGAGAAAGATGTACCTAACTCTTAAATATTGTTACTCATTCAGTTTTTGAGTCAAATAATTAACAAAAGCTCAAGTCCCTTCTTCTATTAATCTTTGGTTGGTCATGTGGACTATTTTGTATGATCATGATAGAGCAAAATAATTACCCCTTTGAGCTAGACTAGATATGGTTTGGGTGAGTATGAGACTCTTTTCTCCCTCTTCAGAAGTTAATCAGATTCTGAAGACTTTAAAGCTAAACAAAAGAAACATCCCAAAAGAACACCACTCAAAATATCAGATGAGTGAAGATTCAGTCAAAGAAAGAGAAGCAAACACACATCATGGATGTGTCAAGATTGTCAGGTTTTTCTTCATTTCAGTGCCATAAATAGTGCTTGATATACAGCAGATATTTAAATAATGGTTTCTTTAAATACTTTTTACTTAATAAACTCTCATTTGATTTCTATAGATGTAACCTCCAAGTGATCTAGGGCAGATTTTACTCAGTTCATATCTCAGAGCCTCCCAACACAGGCATTAAGGCAAAGCCAGAATGTATATGTAGCATAACTATTTCAGGCAACTGCAAAAATTAAGAACAGCTATGCAAAGTGATTATTTCTTTTATTTTGGTATAGTCCTGTATCCAAATCAAGGCTTCTCCTCGATATATAATTATACAGAATAATCACACTGTACCTTTCACGGGTGTAAGAGATGAAGCTCATTTCCTGCAGTGCTAAAGGTTTATATGCCAGGATCTTTATATCCTAATGTAAAATCTGATTTACTTTAATTTTGGTTTTTAAATTCACTGAACTTAAACTTTTTCTACTTAATTAGGCACTAATAAGTGATACAAAATGTGGAGTTTAAATATGTTTCAAACATTTATCACACTAGCCTAAATATTGTCATGATAGTAGATGTGAAAACTTCAATGTGCCTTTGGAAAAATATCTGTGAACCAAATGAAAATCTTGTACTTTACCACATTTTAATATGACATGGCTAAGTGCTACTGAATTGTCATAATTTTAAGTAGTAAGTATAAATTCATTTTATCTGCTAGTGACATATGTAAGAAGTATAAAGAAGCACAAATTTATTATGATTCCATTGAAAGTTCAGTATTTTTCCTCCTCTAAATATATAATAAGGGTATTCTATGTAGATTCCTTACTATTATCTTCTGTTTCTTAAATAAAATAAATTAAAATTGATAATATTTTATTTTTATTGTCAGAAATATTCCTTATTTAACAAACAGGACTAAAAGTAATTTGTTGGGCAATTAAACATAGGTTATACTCACTGGTAATAAAATATCACAAATCTACTTTTTTTAAAAAACTCAGATAGTGACACTTCATTATAGGAAATAATTTAAAATACTACTGCATCACATAAATTTGGGAACTGACCCTCAGAACAAAGAGCTATAGGCATAATTTTAGATATATAAATTTCTTACAAGGATAATCTAACTCCTATTGGACTTTTATTATCTGTATCTTCTGCTTTATAGTGGGTAAAATTCTAATTCTCTGTTTCTTTAAAAAAAATCCACAGGTTTAATGATATATTAAAAATTAAAATGATATGTTTAATTTGTATTGATATTTGCCTGTGGCATATTTTACATAGAAAACAGAAGAAAATATGATTTTTGTATTGCTGTTTTTCCTATCAGCAACCAAATGACCTTTATCATCTTAAATACTAGTATATGTCAATCAGAGTAAGCTTGATTCAGTTCAGTTCAGTTCAGTTGCTCAGTCATATCCGCTCTTTGCGACCCCATGAATTGCAACATGCCAGGCCTCCGGGAGTTCACTCAAACTCATGTCCATCGAGTTGGTGATGCCATCCAGCCATCTCATCCTCTGTCGTCCCCTTCTCCTCCTGCCCCCAATCCCTTCCAGCATCACAGTCTTTTCCAATGAGTCAACTCTTTGCATGAGGTGGCCAAAGTATTGGGAGTTTCAGCTTTAGCATCATTCCTTCCAAAGAACACCCAGGACTAATCTCCTTCAGAATGGACTGGTTGGATCTCCTTGCAGTCCAAGGGACTCTCAAGAGTCTTCTCCAACACCACACTTCAAAAGCATCAATTCTTTGGCGCTCAGCTTTCTTCACAGTCCAAGTCTCACATCCATACATAACTATTAAAAGAAAAAATAGTGTTACACAGTGCCTATTCCAATCATGTCATTTTCTGCCCTTTTCACTATATTAATCTCAATATGCTGAAATCCTATCCTTAGACAACTATTTTATCCTTTAAACCTTTTCCTCCTTTAAGCCTTTCTATGGGCTTCCCTTGTGGCTCACGTGGTAAAGAATTGGCCTGCAATGCAGCAGATCAGGGTTTGATCTCTGATCAAAGATCCCCTGGAGAAGGCAATGGCTACCCATTCCAGTATTCTTGCCTAGAAAATTCTATGGAAAGAGAAGTCTGGTGGGCTGCAGTGTATGGATTTGCAAAGAGTCAGACATGGCTAAGCACTATCACTCTCAACATGATCCTTTAAAATTTTGAATTTGTTGTATAACTTTACCACAGTTTGTTGTGGTCCACACAGTCAAAGGATTTAACATAGTCAATAAAGCTGAAGTAGATGTTTTTCTGGAATTCTCTTGCTTTTTCTATGATTCAACAGATGTGGGCAATTTGATCTCTGGCTCCTCTGCCTTTTATAAATCCAGCTTGTATATCTGGAAGTTCTCAGTTTACGTACTGTTGAAGCCTAGCTTGGAGGATTTTGAGCATGACCTTGCTAGTGAATGTTGTTGCTCTTCAGTCTCTCAGTCATGTCTGATTCTTTGTGAACCCATGGACTGCAGCATGCCAGGCTTCCCTGTCTTTCATTTTCTCCCAGAACTTGCTCAAACTCATATCCATTGAGTTGGTGATGCCATCCAACCATCTTATCCTCTGTTGTCCCCTTTTCCTCCTGCCTTTAACCTTTCCCAGCATCAGGGTCTTTCTTAATTAGTTGGTGCTTCACATCAGGTGGCCAAAGTATTGGAGCTTCAGTTTCAGCATCAGTCCTTCCAATGAATATTCAATGTTGATTTCCTTTAGGATTAACTGGAGTGATCTCCTTGCTGTCCAAGGGACTCTTGAGAGTCTTTTAAAGCATCACAGTTCAAAAGCATCAATTCTTTGGCACTCAGCCTTCTTTATGATCCAACTCTCACATCCATACATGACTACTAGAAAAACTATATTTGACTAGATGGACCTTTGTCAGCAAAGTGATGTCTCTGCTTTTTAATATGCTGTCTAGGTTTGTCATAGCTTTTCATCCAAGGAGCAAGCGTCTTTTAATTTCATGAGTGCAGTCACCATCTGCAGTGATTGTGGAACCCAAGAAAATAAAGTCTCTCACTCTTTGCATTATTTCCCCATGTGTTTACCATGAAGTGATGGGATCAGGTGCCATAATCTTAGTTTTTTAGCATGTGAAGTGAGTGCAATTTTGCAGTAGTTCTAACATTCTTTGCCATTGCCCTTCTTTATAATTGGACTGAAAACTGACCTTTTTCCGTCCTGTGGCCACTGCTGAGATTTCCAAATTACTGGCATATTGAGTTCAGGACTTTAATAGCATCACCTTTTAGGATTTGAATTGCCTCCACTGGAATTCCATAACCTCCACTAGCTCTGTTCAAGTGAGGCTTTCTAAGGCCCACTATATTTTACACTCCTGGATGTCTGGCTCTAGGTGAGTGATCAGACAATCATGGTTATCCAGGTCATTAAGATTTTTTTTATATAGTTCTGTGTATTGCCTCCTCTTCTTAATATCTTATGCTTTTTTTAGGTCCATACACTTTCTGTCCTTTATTGTACCTGTCTTTGCATGAAAGACTCCCTTGGTATGTCTAATTTTCTTGAAGAGATTACTAATCCTTCCCGTTCTATTGTTTTCCTCTATTTCTCTGCACCTTTCACTTAGAAAGGCTATAAATTTTACCACTTTATGCCTTATAAATACTTTTATGTTTTTCCTTTATTATTTTAAAAGTCCTGGAGGGCAGGGATGCTATTGTTGGGTGAATTGTGTTCTCCAAAATTTATATGTTTAAGCCATAACCCTCAGTATCTCAGAATGTAACTCTAAAAGGAGCTAGAGTCTTTAAAGATGTAAGTAAGTTAAAATGAGGTTATTAGGTTGAGCCCTAGTCCAATATGACCAATGTCTTTATGGAAGAGAAATTAGGACATAAACATGTCCACATGTGAAGACCAGGTATCTATATAGAAGATATAGGAAATGTACAAGCTAAGAAGAGGCATTAGAGGAATAAACCCTGTCCATACCTTGATCTTGGAGAAGGAAATGGCAACCTACTCCAGTACCCTTGCCTGGAGAATCCCATGGAGGGAAGAGCCTGGTAGGCTACAGTCCACGGGGTCACAAAGAGTTGGACACGACTGAGCTACTTCACTTTCCTTTCACTATACCTTGATCTTGGACTTGCAGCTTTGAAACTGAGAAAATAAATCTCTGTTGTTTAAGCCAACTAGTCTGTGATAATGTGTTAAGGCAGCCCTAAAAAATAATACAGCTGTAATTTATGTATGTTTGCAGACCATTTAGCACAGTATCTTATATCCAATAGTATCTCAATAAAGGTCATTAAATTGATTTCTTACATAGTTTATTCACCGTGAACTAAAATAAAGTTTTGTTTCAGTGAAGTAGAGAATCACTGAGACAGTTTCCTCTTTGACCCCTAACACAGAAGAAATAAATGAAAATCATGCTTCAGTGATCCAGCCTTACTTTCCAAATTGTTTCTTTAGTGTCCAAAACTGAATTAACTTTTGGCAATTGTGGAAATTTGAAATGATGTCAGAGTCTTCTGATTTGTCCAATACTGACTGAATCAAATTCTGGCATCAATCGTTTCATAGCATTTGTACCTTTGTTTCTTAATTATTACAGTAAGAAAATTATGACATTAATCAAGTCAGAACTCACTTCATTATTATACTTTATGTATATGTACCATTTTAAAATATAGCTTAATTAGTATATTTTTCTTTTGAACCCTGAATAGTAAAATAATTTCCTTATGACTACCTCACCAGATTGTCCCATGGATCAAAAGGAAACAACGTTCATATTTTGATATTAGCATTATTTTCACAGTTGATAATAGTTATGCTAAAAACAGTTTCCTTAGGACTTTAGTGAAAGGTTTTCATTAGGACATATATGGCATAGGACATATATGACTTATCTAAGTATCCAGTTAACTGAAGGAGAAAGGGAAACTGATATAGAAAATGAAGGGGAAAAAAATAGGATCTCTTTTTATGTATCACTCTGTGCTATCGATTTAGGAGATTTTTCTTAGATTGCTGTCATTACTGCCTAGTGGAAACAGTTTTAATTCATGAGCTAAATGAAATGAATTCTAGTGTATTTTCCTTCTGCAATGAAGCTTAGCTGAATTTCTGGGTTATATAGGCACTTTTATACCCTGTTAATGATTCAATTCAGTTCAGTTCATTTACTCAGTTGTGTTGGACTCTTTGCTACCCCACGGCCTGCAGCATGCCAGGCTTCCATGTCCATTGCCAACTCCTGGAGATTGCTCAAACTCATGTTCTTCGAGTCAGTGATGCCATCTAACCATATCATCCTCTGTCGTCCCCTTTTCCTCCTGCCTTTGTTCTTTCCCAGCATTAGGGTCTTTTCCAATGAGTTAGTTCTTTACATCAGGTGGCGAAAGTATTAGAGCTCAGCATCAGCATCAGAATATTCAGCGTTGATTTCCTTTAGGATTGACTGGTTTGATTTCCTTGCAGTTCAAGGGACTTTAAAGAGTCTTCTGCAACACCACAGTTCAAAAACATCAACTTTTCGGCACTCAGTTTTTTTATGGTCCAATTCTCCCATCCATACATGACTACTGGAAAAACCATAGCTTTGACTAGATGAACCTTTATTGGCAAAGTAATGTCTCTGCTTTTTAATATGCCGTCTAGGTTGGTCATAGCTTTCATCCAGGGAGCAAGCATCTTTAAATTTCATGGCTGCAGTCACCACCTGTAGTGATTTTGCAGCCCCCCAAAATAAAGTCTGTCACTGTTTCCACTGTTTTCCAATCTATTTGCCTTGAAAATATGGGACCCGGTGCCATGATCTTAGTTTTCTGAATGTTGAGTTTAAAGCCAGCTTTTTCACTTTCCTCTTTCACTTTCATCAAGAGACTCTTTAGTTCCTCTTTCTTTCTGCCATAAGGGTGGTGTCATCTGCATTTCTGAAGTTGCTGATATTTCTCTCAGCAATCTTGATTCCAGCTTGTGCTTCATCTAACCAAGCATTTCTCATGATGTACTCTGTATATAAGTTAAATAAGCAGGGTGACAATATACAGCCTTGATGAACTCCTTTCCTAATTTGGAACCAGTCCATTGTTCCATTTCCAGTTCTAACTGTTGCTTCTTGTCCTGCATACAGATTTTTCAGAAGGCAGGACAGTATTCTGGTATTCCCATCTCTTGAAGAATTTTCCACAGCTTGTTGTGATCCACACAGTCAAAGGCTGTAGTAGAAGCAGAAGTAGATGTTTTTCTGGAATTCTTTTTCCTTTTCTATGGTCCGACTGATGCTGGCAATTTGATCTTTGGTTCCTCTGTTAGTGATTACTGAGATATAAGAAACCACAGCTATGGCATTAATTACTACATTGATCTCTGTATCTCCAGAGACTAATGAAATATTATATAAACAGTAGTTTTTGTTTTTATCCTTAACCACAGTCTCTTTAAACTTAAAGTTTAAGGAACTTTAAACACGAAGTTCAAATATAAATTGTAGCTCTTTATGATTGTAATACTCACATTGCAATATCAACTTTCCTCTAAGTTATTAATCTTATTCTTAATACAATTTGGTTTCTTTTTTATCCTCATGGTAAGTGATCCTCCAATGTGTTGGATAAGGTAGGTGGTGGGGTATGGAAAAAGAATTCTGAGAGTTTATGGGCAGACCAGGAATCATTTTATCATCCTGAGTCAAAGTGATATATGCATGTGCTATTTTGCTGTGGTCAGTATATTAATGTACCAACAAGTGGACATAATTTAACTGAAGCTAAAAGGGTACTGTATGGCTTATATTTGCTACAAATTGGTAATTGATGATGTAGCAGGAAATGGAAGCCTTCGTTTGAATGAAAGCCATTCATGCCTGCTTCTCTGCTTTTGTCATTCAACATACAACCAGGAATAGCTCCGGTCCCTTTTGCAAACAGAAGCATTGTTTATAATGAGCCCTCTCTCCCTTAGTAGTTAGAAAGATTGAACAAATTTCTTAACACCCTGTTTCCTTATTCTGTAAAAATGACAGAATTGATAATTTTTTGTCAATTCTGCCTCATTGATAATTTTTAAATAGACAGTGTTTGTACTAAGTCACTTCAGTCATGTCTGACTCTTTGCAACATTATAGATTGTAGCCCACCAGACTTCTCTGTCCATGGGATTTTCCAGGCAAGAATACTGGAGTGGGTTGCCATTTCCTCCTCCAGGGAATCTTTCCAACCCAGGGATTGAACCTGAGTCTCTTACATCTCCTGCTCTGGCGGGTGGATTCTTTACAAGTGCCCACAAGGAAGCCCATGAAAGTACATAACAGAGTAATTGTGGCTTAGAGTCCTCTCAACATATTGGATGAACAAATTACGGTTATGTAATGAATATCTTGAGCCTGTCTTCCTTCTGTAAGTAAGATTTATTACATTTACTGTTTCTTAACTTTTCAATCTCTCAATAATTCTATATCTTATAGAATATTTTTTTTTCACTCCTTGCTTTTGTTCTTGAGTGGGAGCTAAGCTAGTTTTGAGATTTACAAACTTTCTCATCTGCTTGTGCTAACACATGGATGTTGGAAAGGTGTTCCATGGTGTTTAAGCTGTTTTCAATAAGAAAGACCTTTTGGTGGGGAAAATGAGTTTTGAGGGAGCCCAAGGCAGAGCAAACCAACTCCTGCTACTTTTTACACAGACCTAAATTGAAGAAAGTAGGAAAAACCACTAGATATGTCAGGTCTGACTTAAATCAATTACGATTATACAGTGGAAGTGACAAATAGATTCAAGGG
Organism: Bubalus kerabau; assembly: GCF_029407905.1. Lineage (NCBI taxonomy): Eukaryota > Metazoa > Chordata > Mammalia > Artiodactyla > Bovidae > Bubalus > Bubalus kerabau. Next base: position 146,027,938 of record NC_073624.1, on the reverse strand, counting down.
ATTTGATCTGATAGACAGAGTGCCTCAAGAACTATGGACAGTGCTCGCTTCAGCAGCACATATACTAAAATTGGAATGATACAGAGAAGATTAGCATGGCCCCTGTGCAAGGATGACACGTAAATTCATGAAGCATTCCATATTTTTAATAGAACTGCCTTATGACCCAGCAGTCCCACTGCTGGGCATACACACTGAGGAAACCAGAATTGAAAGAGACACGTGTACGCCAGTGTTCATCGCAGCACTGTTTATAATAGCTAGAACATGGAAGCAACCTAGATGTCCATCAGCAGATGAATGGATAAGAAAGCTGTGGTACATATACACAATGGAATATTACTCAGCCATTAAAAAACATACATTTGAATTAGTTCTAATGAGGTGGATGAAACTGGAGCCTATTATACAGAGTGAAGTAAGCCAGAAAGAAAAACACCAATGCAGTATACTAATGCATGTATATGGAATTTAAAAAGATGGTAACAATAACCCTGTATACGAGACAGCAAAAGAGACACTAATGTGTAGAACAGTCTTTTGGACTCTGTGGGAGAGGGAGAGGGTGGGATGATTTGGGAGAATGGCATTGAAACATGTATAATATCATATATGAAATGAGTCACCAGTCCAGGTTCGATGCATGATACTGGATGCTTGGGGCTGGTACACTGGGATGACCCAGAGGGATGGTATGGGGAGGGAGGAGGGAGGAGGGTTCAGAATGGGGAACACATGTATACCTGTGGCAGATTCATGTTGATATATGGCAAAACCAATACAATATTGTAAAGTTAAAAAATAAAATAAAATTTTGAAAAAAAAAAAAAACCAACAAAAAAAGAACTATGGACAGAGGTTCATGACATTGTACAGGAGGCAGTGATCAAGACCATCCCCAAGAAAAAGAAATGCAAAAAGGCAAAATGGTTATCCTTACAAATAGCTGAGAAAAGAAGAAAAGCTAAAGGCAAAGAGGAAAAGGAAAGATATACCCATTTGAATTCAGAGTTCCAAAGAATGGCAAGGAGAGATAAGATAGGCTTCCTCAGTGATCAATACAAAGAAATAGAGGAAAACAACAGAATGGGAAGGACTAGAGATCTCTTTAAGAAAATTAGAAATACCAAATGAATTTTTCATGCAAAAAGGGGCACAATAAAGGACAGAAATGGTATGGAAATAACAAAAGCAGAAGATATTAAAAAGAGATGGCAAAAGTACACAGAAGTACTATACATAAAAGATCTTCATGACCCAGATAACTACGATGGTGTGATCATTCACCTAGAGCCAGGCATCCTGGAATGTGAAGTCAGGTGGGCCTTAGGAAGCATCACTATGAACAAAGCTAGTGGAGGTGGTGGAATTCCAGTTGAGCTGTTTCAAATCTTAAAAGATGATGCTGTGAAAGTGTTGCACTCATTATGTCAGAAAATTTGGAAAACTCAATAGTGTCCACAGGACTGGAAAAGGTCAGTTTTCATTCCAATCCCAAAGATAGGCAATGCTGAAGAATGTGAGCATTCACAATTGCACTCATCTCACATGCTAGTAAAGTAATGCTCAAAATTCTCCAAGTCAGGCTTAAACAGCACGTGAACTGTGAACTTCCAGATGTTCAAGCTGGATTTAGAAAAGGCAGAAGAACAGGATCAAGTTGCCATCATCTGTTGGATCTTCAAGAAAGCAAGAGAATACCAGAAAAATATCTACTTCTGCTTTATTGACTACATCAAAGCCTTTGACTGTGTGGATCACAACAAACAATGGAAAATTCTTAAAGAGATGGGAACACAAGACCACATGACCTGCCTCCTGACCTCTGTATGTAGGTCAAGAAGCAAGTTAGAACTGGACATGGAACAACAGACTGGTTCCAAATCAGGAAAGGTGTATGTCAAGGCTGCATATTGTCACCCTGATAATTTAACTTATATGCTGAGTACATCATGTGAAATGCTGGACGAAGCACAAGCTGGAATCAAGATTGCTGGGAGAAATATCAATAACCTCTGATATGCAGATGACACCACCTTTATGGCAGAAAGGAAGAGGAACTAAAGAGCCTCTTGATGAAAGTGAAAGAGGAGAGTGAAAAAATTGACTTAAAAATCAACGTTTAGAAAACTAAGATTGTGGCATCTGCTCCCATCACTTCATGGCAAGTAGATGGGAAACATTGGAAACAGTGAGTGACTTTACTTTTTTGGGCTTCAAAATCATTGCAAATGGTGACTGCAGCCATGAAATTAAAAGACACTTGCTCCTTGGAAGAAAAGCTATGACCAAACTAGACAGAATATTAAAAAGCAGAGACATTACTTTGCCAACAAAGGTCTGTCTATTCAAAGCTATGGTTTTTCCTGCAGTCATGTATGGATATGAGAGTTGGTCTATAAAGAAAGCTGAGCACCAAAGTATTGATGCTTTTGAACTGTGGTGTTGGAGAAGACTGTTGAAATTCCCTTTGACTCTAAGGAGATCCAGCCATTCAATCCTAAAGGAAATGAGTCCTGAATAATCATTGGAAGGTCTGATGCTGAAGGTGAAACTCCAATACTTTGGCCACCTGATGTGAAGAACTGACTCATTGGAAAAGACCCTGATTCTGAGAAAGATTGAAGGTCAGAGGAGAAGGGGACAACAGAGGATAAGATGGTTGGATGGTATCACCGACGTGATGGACATGAGTTTGAGCAATCTCCAGGAATTGGTGATGGACAGGGAAGCCTGGCGTGCTGCAGTCTATGGGGTCACAAAGAGTCAGACACAACTGAGTGACTGAAGTGAACTGAACTGAATGCTTTTTCATATCCTATTCTATTACTTCTACCTATGTTAAGAAAGAGTTTGAGAAGATTTTGCTCTATGTGGCCTAAGTCCATGCTTCTTTGTTTAAGTTTAAATCATAGAAATAATCTTGTGACTATTTTCAGTATGTATGTGTATGTGCTTAATTGTGTCTGATTTTTTGTGACCCCATGGACTAGTGCCCACTAGGCTCCTCTGTCCATGGAATTTTACAGGCAAGAATACTGGAGCAGATTGGCATTTTCTGCTCCAGGATGCTCCCGATCCAGTGATTGAACTCACGTCTCTTGTGTCTCCTGCATTAGCAGGTGGATTCTTTACCCCTGTGCCACCTGGGAAGCACATTCTCAGTATGAATAGAAGGAAGACGAATCATAACTTTTAAAAGGATATTTACAAGGCTGAAGTTTTTAGTTGTGTTCCCTGTACTCCGGGAATGTATGGAGTAACCAGTATCTAATACTCTGAAATACCACGTGGCAATGTTGCTTCATACTGCCTTATTGTCTGATTAATTCCAACTAATTTTCCTTCTTTATCATTTTAAATGCTGGTTTTATACAATATAGAGAGATTGTATTAGACATTGAATTGTTTCCACCTTTATATGGAAGAACTTCTTACATTAACAATAGTTAAGTATTTATGACCAAATCCGAAGGAAGAAAATGTAAAAGGACCACTTGGACTTAAAAGTTCACAACATTTGGACTTCCAAAAGAATTAAATGACAAGGAAGATGCAAATTACTGCTTTCTTTACCTTATGAGCAATTTGGTAGGGAGATGGCTCAGTGGTAAAGAATCTCCCTGCAATGCAGGAGACAGAGGTTCAGTCCCTGGGCTGGGAAGATCCCCTGGCAACCCATTCCAGTATTCTTGCCTGGAGAATCCTATGGACAGAGGAGTCTGGTGGGCTGCAGTCCATAGAGTTGCACACCAGTGAAGTAACTGAGCATGTATGCATACAGATGAATACATTTTAAGAGAACTTTTACAGCTCTTAAAGTTTTAGAAGAGTGTTAAGGGCTCTGGCACAGCATTGCTTTTTTGCAAACCATCTGCCTCTTTTGGTCTGTCTTTCATTGTGGTTTTGCAAAAGAAGTGATAGTGGTATTATAAGGCTACTTTATATAGTCTAGTGCACTGAATGATTATTAGTTGAAGGAGAAAACATGCTTAGGTTAGAATATTAGTTTCCTATTTTATAACTATATCATCATTGATCTTTTAATTGTTCCAGATGAATATTTTGTCTCCTTGCCTCATTCTTTTCTCCCTATTCTTAGTAAATTTGATCTAGCAATTAGTAGTATTTTCACTATATATCCTTGAAGATCTGTGCTTTTCAGCACAATTTGATATGTTCACAGTGGTTTTCAATTGCTTCTTCAATACAAGACATAAAAACCTTTTCATGCAAACAAGAATATGGAAGGGATAAACCCAACTACTTAGGCCAGATGGTGAAAAATCAGATGACAGGGAAAAAAATCAGACAGCCGTTCAACTCCTATTTTGCTTCCATCTTCTCTGTCAATGAAAAGGATCTTTAAACTAGATGGGGTGTAGCAAACATGTTTAAAGGGATCGAAGCCCAGTTGGTAATATAATAAAAGTACCTGGCTGCATTACGCCAAGTACTTTTTTTAAATTGCATCACCCCTCTAGGCTAGACAAATCACATCCCCAAATTCTGAGGGAACTGACAGATGTTGACGTAGAACTACTTTGAGTAATTTTTTGCAAAACCACAGGGAATAACAATAATGCTAGAGAACTGAAGAGGGGAAGATGCACTTCCAGTTATCAAACATGAGGAAAACATAGGTAGTTACTGTCATTTATTGTTGAACTGGCAATTTTCCAAAGCAGAATTGTAAACAATTTATAATTCTATATGATAAAGAAGATGGTGAATTCACTAAGATCCAAGCTTCTACATCAAGGGTATATTCTTCTCTTTGTGTTGCTAGAGATGAAGGGAATTATGCAGAAATGGATGGTGCACAGGGGTTTATGAGATATTTAGTATACTCATGATTTCCTTGTGGGAAACACTGAGAAAGGTGGAAAATGGGGGTTTGTTGTTTCATAGTCAGTACTAATTAACAAGTCAATTTCTGTTTGGGGAGAGGAGGCTAATACTTGTGAAACAAACTGGTGAACCATTAAAAGCTAAATGCATTGAAGTGGTGACAACGTGACTGGAGAGAGGATACATGTGATTCCTGGGGGACTGGTTAGGAAACATTTACAAAAAAAGAGGAATAAAGTAGAGTTTGAAGTGGGCCATGATGGCTATAAGCCACTTAGACTAAAATTGGGAAAAAGGAAAAAGATATTAAAAATAAAAAGAATGATGTCATGGTCATTCATGGTACTTATTACACACTGTCTTGTATGTATTGTGTTCATCACTTATTTAGGGGTAGTAAAATTAGCTAACTCATTTGAAAAGACGCTGATGCTGGGAAAGATTGAGGGCAGGAGGAGAAGGGGACGACGGAGGATGAGATGGTTGGATGGCATTAGCGACACAATGGACATGGGTTTGAGTGGACTCCGGGAGTTGGTGATGGACAGGGAGGCCTGGCATGCTGCGGTTCATGGGGTTGCACAGAGTCGGACACGACTGAGTGACTGAAATGAACTTCTGCTGCTGCTAAGTCACTTCAGTCGTGATCGACTCTGTGCGACCCCATAGACGTCAGCCCACCAGGCTCCCCCGTCCCTGGTATTCTCCAGGCAAGAACACTGGAGTGGGTTGCCATTTCCTTCTCCAATGCATGAAAGTGAAACATGAAAGTGAAGTCGCTCAGTCGTGTCCGACTCTTAGCGACCCCATGGACTGCAGCCTACCAGGCTCCTCCGTGCATGGGATTTTCCAGGCAAGAGTACTGGAGTGGGTTGCCATTGCCTTCTCCGAAATGAACTGAACTGAACTGAAAATTAGGAATCTCTTTTCTTTGGAATCAGACTCTATTGAGCTTATATTAGTTGCAGTTTTTCAGATGCCTTTTATTTTCTATGATTTCTATTACATGCATTATTCAGATATTATTGATACTGTTTTTCGCCCTTTGCCTGAAGGTGAGAATTTTCCACTGTCTGGAAGTCCCAGAATCTCTCCTACGGTGGTTTAGGGATGGAAGACAGAGGCTTATCTGTAAGCCTGTGAAGTTCTCGCAAATAATCAGTCTAAAATAGGAGAACTTTTCCTAATCCTTTTAATTACTCTCCTTTTGACATAATTAGGCTACCATTTGAAATCCTATTGAATCTTTGGGGATACAAAGAGACAAGTTTTGGCCTAAAATTCATTTAAGGATGTCTATTTATCAAAAATTTAAATGGATTCTTAAATAAAAAGGGCTTTAAGCAGAAGATCAAACATGATACTTATTTCTCACAGGCAAACGTGTAGCTTTCTTTCACAGCAGATTAATTTTAAAAATATAAATGGTCATTATACTCAATTCCATGTATTTTCTTGAAAATAAATATGTCCAAAAAATTTAATGGGCTTATCTGGAGAAATTTTGAAAGAAATTTTATAAAATTCTATAGCTAGACTACATAGTTCTAGAGAATAAGAAATGTAACCTTTTACTTCTTAAATCTCTCATAAAGCCCTGTAACCCATTTTTGTGTGTGGCAGATCCTTATCAAATATGTATGGAATGAAACACAAAGGGCAAGTTTGTTTTACAGGGCAAGTCATTGGTAGACAACTTAGTATTTAACAAAAATAGTAATTTAAGAGTTATCCTCAGCAATAGCGGTATACATTTTTTTTTTTCCAGTGGTGGTAGAATTGAGAGCAACAGAACTTCCTATATAAAATTGTTTAAAGCAGAGTAGCTCTCATTGAAGATGCTAAATGTCTAAGGTCCTGCAACAGCTCCTTAATTCCATCCATTTTCTGTTACTATAGCCCTTTGTTTTTAGGGTCTGGAGGATTTTGAAAAATAAAAAAAAATATATATATCAGCATCAAAAGATTTTGGAAATTGCATCAGGCAGCGTAAGCCGGTTTATGCATTGTTAGCAAACAATGAAACATGTTAGCAGCTATAATAGGAAAGACATTTCCCACTACATTATGAGTTCATTGTATGTCAGCAAGGGGTCTCTGCATGGACAGAGATCCATACAGAGACCCAAGACTGAGGGGCTCTATCCTCATACAAGCTTCCTTGTATGCAAAGGGGCAAAAAAAAAAAAAAAAAAAAAGAGAGAATGTGGAAATTCTATATGTGCTTCCAGGAAAAGAGAGTGTGGGAACTACACGCTTACTTCTACTAGGAAATGCTATTTTGCTTACATTTCATGATCATACTGCCTGAATGCAAGTGGGCAGAAGAATTTAATGTTTATGAGGGAATTGACATTTGAGAATATTTCTAATGAAACCATTATATTATAAAAATCTTCTGTTTCCTCAATAATAATTCACTTATATATGGTTCATGAATTTAAATAAATTCCTCCTTAGGTTTATATTTTTAATCTGTATAAAATCATAGAAAAATAAGTTTATATATTGGTTATACTGTATTTAGATAGATTAATTAGATAACACTGTGTTAAACTTCCTTCTATATGTTGAAAAACTAAATGCCTCAAGTTAAAAGGATTCTAGCACTCTGGATTGAGTGAACAAGTTCTTGTCCATCATTATATCTGTTTTTAAAGAGTGCCTTAATTTATTCTTAAACTTGTTATTACAAATTTGAAATAAATATTGAATATGACATCCTTTCTATTTGCAAAATAATATGAAAAAATACTATGCAACCCATTTTCATAGGGGAAATAGCAGAAATTTATGAAATATCATTAAAAATATAAACTTAAGAGGTTAAACTGTAAAGCTTCAGAGGTTATGACTATCTTCAAAATAGAGAAGAGATCCCACAGAGTGAGGTCCAAAAGTAGATCATAACTGGAATATGTATATATGTATGTATATATATTTACCTATGTAAATATGTTTGTCAATTTTCTAATTTCCATTTGATATAAATCATCAAAATAAATGTCTTTTGCTCAATGCTGAAAACCAAATTTCACCTGTTTACTCAAAAAATGAAAATCAGCGTCTCTTATGCTTACAAAATGTTATATCTATTTGTCAATAAATGAAAGGTTTTTTCACTAAGATTTCTTTTCCTAGTGTGGCCTATAGGTATTAATAGGCTATGTCTGACTTTCATAAATCCTTGCCTCAGCACATGTAATTGCCAGTCATTAGCAAAGGACCCAGTGGTTCAGAGACGCTGGCTTACTCTTGTAGGAACTGCAGTCCAGCAAAGTTCTCCACAATTCCCAAAGGTAAATGTAAACAAAGCATTACAAAGAAGGGGAAAACTTCATATTGGAAGTCTCATTTTAGATTTGTGTGTGTGTGTGTGTGTGTGTGTGTAAAGATCAGGAGTAGCAACAGCATGAGTGATCTTTATATCTTTGTATACTCGTCTAGTTGGCCATTCCTTGAACTTTGTTTATTCTAGTACATCTATTCTCTTGGATGCTTCATTTATTGAATGCTCTTTTAACTACTTTATCTGAATTATGATCTTTAATTCTCCCTGGAGTCCAAAGAAACATTCCATGTTGAAATGAAGAAATAGTGTCAAAAAGAAAAAAAAAAGCAAACTTAATTTGCTCAAGGTTATACAATAGTACGTGGGGGAAAAGACTTTGTACTCAAGCTGTGTGAATTCAAAATCTGTTCTCCTGTGAGGCTACCCATCAACTCTCCTGAAAGAAATATAGTTAACCTCCAAGAGTATCTCCAGCTATTGCAGAGTATTACCAATGGTGCTGTCTCACATTGGCTCATGAAGAGGTCCTCATTTGATCTGATTGCTCTTGTGCTCCACACTTTGGATGCTGACCATCATGAAAGAGCTGCTCCATGGGGCTCAGATTGCCTTCATTGGCTCCACACTGGCCTAGGATGCAGCAACCCAATTCTGCCCTTAGTTGAATCATACTCTCTTCCTTAATTACCTGATAGTACAAAGAGGGTCTGGCACATAAGATTTTTGTGCATGTTTAAATGTCCTTAGTAATTCCAAATGAGCAGTGTTTTTATACCAAGCCCAACTAAACTCCTTTTGATCTTTCTTTCAGTCAACTGGAAAAGAAATTATGCCTGCACATGTTTGCTGATCTTTCTAAAATTTCTGTGGCCATTTTTCTGTAGGCAAATGTTCAGACAAGGACACATATGTAAATTTTCTTTAAAAATAGTGTACATTTAAATTAAATTGTTAATGCATATTTAGTTTAAAAAAGGAACATTTTTCAAGAAAACCATTTTTGTAATAAATTGGTTTGGAGCATCTGCTCATATCTCTCCTGCTGAAAAGTGGTGTGACTAAAGATAAACTAAAACTCCCCTTGAAGTTTCTTGTCTTCATCTATACAATTGCCTAGAAAAATAGTGGAGAGATGAAGTCATGGTTAAATGAGGTATTTTATTTAAAGTCTTAGTATGAAAGAGGAGAGTGAAAAATCTGGCTTGAAACTCAACATTCAAAAAACGAAGATCATGGCATCCAGTCCCATCATTTCATGGTGATTAGAAGGGGTAAAAGTGGAGGCAATGACAGATTTTATTTTCTTGGGCTCCAAAATTACTGCAGATGATGACTGCAGCCATGAACTTAAAAGACGCTTGCTCCTTGGAAGGAAGGCAATGACAAACCTAGACAGCATATTAAAAAGCAGAGACATCACTTTGGTAACAAAGGTCTGTATAGTCCAAGCTATGATTTTTCCAGCAGTCATGTATTAATGTGAGAGTTCGACCACAAAGAAGGCTGAACATTGAAGATTTGATGCTTTCGAATTGTAGTGCTAGAGAAGACTTGACTCCCTTGGACAGCAAGGAGACCAAACCAGTCAATCCTAAAGGATATCAACCCTGTATATTCATTGGAAGGACTGATGCTGAAGTTGAAGCTCCAATATTTTGGCCACCCAATGGGAAGAGCTGACTCATTGGAAAAGACCCCGATGCTGGGAAAGATGGAAGGCAAAAGGAGAAGAAGATGGCAGAGAGTGAGATGGTTAGATAGGATCATTGACTCAATGAACATGAGTTTGAGCAAACTCTGGGATATAGTGGAGGATAGAGGACCGGGAATTCTACCATTGATGGAGTCACAAGGAGTCGGACATAGTGACTGAGCAACAACATAATGCTCTACACCTTAGTAAGCACTTAAGAAATATTAGCTACAAGTGGTAGTGCTAGACATACTGGTAGTAAAAGCAAGGATATATAAATGCACTCAAAAGAAACCTAATTTTTCAATCTGGTGTTTCATTGTTTTAAATTTGGGAACAATAGTTTTGGAAGAATGAGGACTTGTTTTCTGTACATCTTATGTGTAGGGTTGACTGTGTTTATTTCCCAGCCTAAAAGGTTTGAGATAAACTCGAGTTCCTAGTCTTAGATGATGAAAATTATGAGCAGTTTCTATTTTGAACTTCCTTCAAACTATAACAACAACAATAACAAAATCTTTCTTTCAGCTAGGACATCTATCCCTACCTTTCCTCACTCCACTTCCATGCACTGACATTTATGCCTAATCTTAGATTGGAGCTATAGTTTCTTTTCATCTTTATTTCCTCAGTTCTTTCCTACTTGGGCATACCATATCTGTGTTAGCGTGGTGTTTGTGAAGATTATGTGAAAAGACATACCTGGATCAACTAGATGGCTCCTACCATTAGTGATTATTCACCAAGCATTACTTGTTAGCTTGTGATGTATAAAACAAGGGAGTAAGGGTTTTGCTTTGTGAGTTTCTATATACCTAATACCTAAAAGAACATTTGGTTTATAGTAGGTACTCATTAAATAATAAATGAATGGATGAATAATGGAGTATTTACTTTTAGATTTGTCAATAGTATTTGGTGAATTTAAAGCTAAACAAATTAATAAGAAACTTTTTGAATTTTTTTAAATTCTAAAGATATTTTTATTATGTATAAATACTCTCTCACTGCTGTACATTTTTCAGACATTAACCCAGAATTTGTAGTGAAAACTAGCATCTCTTTCAGTTACACATATATTTACATGTACATGCATATACATTTTGGAGAAGGAAATGGCAACCCAGTCCAGTGTTCTTGCCTGGAGAATCCCAGGGACAGGGAAGCCTGGTGGGCTGCTGTCTCTGGGGTCGCACAGAATCGGACACGACTGAAGCGACTTAGCAGCAGCAGCAGCAGCATATACATTTTGTTGTTCAGTCATTCAGGCATGTCTGACTGTGACCCCATGGACTAGAGAATACCAAGTTTCCCTGTCCCTCACTACCTCCTAGAGTTTGCTCAAACTCATGTCGATTGAGTCGGTGATGCCATCTCATCCTCTGTTCCCCCTTCTCTTACTGCCCTCAATCTTTCCGAGCGTCGGGGTCTTTTCTAATGAGTCAGGTCTTCACATCAGGTAGCCAAAGTATTGGAGCTTCATCATCAGTCCTTCCAGTGAATATTCAGAATTGATTTCCTTTAGGGTTGACTGGTTTGATCTCCTTGCTGTCCAAGGGACTTTCAAGAGTCTTCTCCAGCACCACAGATCGAAAGCATCAATTCTGTGATCAGATCAGATCAGTCACTCAGTCATGTCTGACTCTTTGCGACCCCATGAATCACAGCACGCCAGGCCTCTCTGTCCATCACCAACTCCCGGAGTCCACTGAGACTCACGTCCATTGAGTCAGTGATGCCATCCAGCCATCTCATCCTCTGTCGTCCCCTTCTCCTCCTGCCCCCAATCCCTCCTAGCATCAGAGTCTTTTCCAATGAGTCAACTCTTCGCATGAGGTGGCCAAAGTACTGGAGTTTCAGCTTAAGCATCATTCCTTCCAAAGAAATCCCAGGGCTGATCTCCTTCAGAATAGACTGGTTGGATCTCCTTGCAGTCCAAGGGACTCAAGAGTCTTCTCCAACACCACAGTTCAAAAGCATCAATTCTAAGTTATGTAAAGTTTAACAATAAAATAAAAAAAAAAAAAACAAAAAACAAAAACAAAACAAAAAACAAAAGCATCAATTCTTCGGCAGTCAGCCTTCTTCGCAGTCCAACTCTCACATCCATACATGACCACAGGGAAAACCATAGCCTTGACTAGACGGACCTTTGTTGGCAAAGTAATGTCTCTGCTTTTGAATATGCTATCTAGGTTGGTCATAACTTTCCTTCCAAGGAGTAAGCGTCTTTTAATTTCATGGCTGCAGTCACCATCTGTAGTGATTTTGGAGCCCAGAAAAATAAAGTCTGACACTGTTTCCACTGTTTCCCCATCTATTTCCCATGAAGTGGTGGGACCGGATGCCATTATCTTCGTTTTCTGAATGTTGAGCTTTAAGCCAACTTTTTCACTCTCCTCTTGCACTTTCATCAAGAGGCTCTTTAGTTCCTCTTCAATTTCTGCCATAAGGGTGGTGTCATCTGCATATCTGAAGTTATTGATATTTCCCCCTGCAATCTTGATTCCAGCTTGTGCTTCTTCCAGTCCAGTGTTTCTCATGGTGTACTCTGCATATAAGTTAAATAAACAGGGTGACAATATACAGCCTTGACGAACTCCTTTTCCTATTTGGAACCAGTCTGTTGTTTCATGTCCAGTTCTGACTGTTGCTTCCTGACCTGCATACAAATTTCTCAAGAGGCAGATCAGGTGGTCTGGTATTCCCATTTCTTTCAGAATTTTCCACAGTTTATTGTGATCCACACAGTCAAAGGCTTTGCCATAGTCAATAAAGCAGAAATAGATGTTTTTCTGGAACTCTCTTGCTTTTTCTATGATCTCGCGGATGTTGGCAATTTGATCTCTGGTTCCTCTGCCTTTTCTAAAACCAGCTTGAACATCAGGAAGTTCATGGTTCACATATTGCTGAAGCCTGGCTTGGAGAATTTTGATCATTACTTTACTAGCATGTGAGATGAGTGCAATTGTGCAGTAGTTTGAGCACTCTTTGGCATTGCCTTTCTTTGGGATTGGAATGAAAACTGACCTTTTCCAGTCCTGTGGCCACTGTGTACATGGCTACTGGACATATAAATACACACATGTACATTTTATAAATTGCATTGGATTTTCATCTCTTTTCTAATTTTCATGTTCCTTTTTGTATCACTTTGCATGCTTTGAGACCAATTTTTATCCAGAATTTTTTGGTGTAAGTCAATTTTCCCCCATAAATTACTACCAAAGAATTGTGGCATGATTCTGAAATAATATATAACTACATTTAGAAAATAGTTAATTTTTTTCTGCCAACATATGCCAATTAATGTAATGTCATTGGAGTGATTGTGAAATCTCTGAGTACAGAGGCCAAGTTTATATTTCACATATACATAGCTCCAGTGCTAATTGTTCAAAAGACTAAATCAGTGTTTGAATGAATCAATGAATAAATGAAAGAATAAAAATGTACTTGGAGAAACAGACACAAAATACACAATTGACTGAGGAGGTAGGAACATTAAAGTTAATGAATAAGTAATTCCATTTCTTTTCATAATTCCCATGAAAAGTACAAATCATAAAATTTAAATGTCAGTCATAGGAACATAATGTTTTATCTCACCACTTCCAGAATTCTACTTTGATAGTGATCAGAACTGTGAGACATATAGCTAGACGAGTTATTGAAATAGAGGTCAAATTGAATTTTTCTGGTTTAATCATTTAAACAAGGATTGAATAGATTTGGAAACAAAAACTGTTTCCAAACAGAGATCTAGTTTTCGTCTGGGATTGTTTTCAAAATCAGCTCTAGTTTTGGCCTGTTTTTTCCAGATCTATAGTAGTTTTCAGGTCATTAGCTTTACTTAGTAATTTGCATAAATTGTACCTGGAAATGCTTCCTTCTTCAGATTTGGGACGTTTTCACTGATACATTTTTGATTCTTTTTCTCTCTCTCTTCTCTTCCTGGAACCTCTATAATGTGAACCTTGGCATTCTTGATGTTGTTTTACAGGCCTCGTCAAAGGTTCTCTTTTCTTAATTTATTTTTCCTTTTGCTGGGTGATTTCCATTACTATATCTTGCAAATTACTTATGCACTCTTCTGTATTAACTAGGCTGCTGTAATTTCCTTCTAGTTTGTTTTCTTTTTTAATTTCATTTATTGCATTCTTCAATTCGGACTAGTTCTTTTTTATATTTTCTAGTTCCTTGTTAAAATTCTCACTGTGTTATTAATTCTGTTCCCTAATTCATTTAGCATTTTTATTAGCAATAAATTGAACTCTTTATCTGTTTTTATCTGTTTCATTAGTTTTCTTTTTTCAGGGATTTTCTCTTTTTCTTTCAGTTGAAATATACATCTCTATCTTCCCATTTTGCTTAAAGTTCTGTCTCTGTGAAATAACATGAAGCCGTTACCTATTGCCATCTTGAAGGAGTATGCTCATGTGTGGGAGCATCCTTATACCCTCTGTGTGTGCCTAGTATCTTTGGTGGATGAACTAGATCTGACATGAATAAGAGTACCATTTTTCCCCAGGGTGGGCTGGTAACTGTCACCTTAGTCTAAGTGGGGCTGAAGAAGAAGAGACTAGAGCCAGAACTAGGTGTGAACGAGGGCTTTGCCTCCGCTCAGTGGTCAGCACCACCATGTTGGCAGAGGTGTCAGGTCCCATGTTGCTGGAGAAGAAGCCCTGAAGGTCTAGTCCCAGCTTGCTCCATTCCCTTTGAAGGATCCCCTGCCTTCCCAGCACCAGTGTCCTTGCTTCAGAGGGGAGCAGTGATGGAACAAGATGGGCTGCTGCTGGCTCTTGGGGTGGATCTAGGCTTCTGTGGCATCCACATCTGCAGCCAGAGACCCAGTCTGCTTTTGATGTGCTGCCTCCATAAGCATCAGTAATACATGCCCCTGCCCCACTTAGATGCCACACTGAATCAAAACCACCTTTATCCCTTGAAGCTGAGCATTTGTCTTGGCTATTGTAGCTTTCTTCACAGTGTGGAGCTGCACCCCAGAGCAGGCAGGGTTGGTGCAAATGTTTGACATGAGCCGAGGCAAGGACTGTGGTGGTCCCAGCTACAGTTAGAGACATGGACCATTATTGAGGCTCTGCCTCCAGAAAAATCAATGCTACTCCACGTCTGAGCCACCTTTTTCCCTCGCAGCTGAGCTCTTCTCTATGCCACAGCCACTGCCCTTTCTCCAATGTGGAGCTGCATCATGATCAATTGGGAACCAGATCTGGTGCTGGGCTCAAGCTGGGGCATGTGCCAGGACTGGTGCAAGAAACCAGGCATCATGCCAGGCAGTTTTAACCTGCCCTCTCTGCCCTTTTGTCCCCCTGAGCAAGCACGTGAATGCACACTCCCCGTGAGGGGAAGTCCAGGCTTCACATATCCCTTCTGTCAGTTTCACTGGTCCTCCAAACAGCCTAGGGGACTACTCTTCCCAGAACCAGACTCCAGGGCAGGGACAGCCAGTGTGTGCCTTTACCTGCTCACTGCCTGGGGAGGATCTCTGCCTGTGTAATCTTTATTCTCCTCTGAGTCTCTTTCCAGGGGTGCAGGTCCCAACCTGATTACTTGTCTACCCTTCCTACCTGATTCCATATGCATCTATAGCAGTCTCTCTGCTAGTCTCCAGTTAGTTTTAAGTGAGAATTGTTCTACATGAAAATGTATTCTTGATGTATTCATGGAGTGGACTGAGTTCTGAGACCTCCTACTCTGCCATCTTGCTCAGTGAACAGGAGTGAGCTTATTATACCAGTGGTTGCTGTGTCCTACTTACAGAGTTTCTGATCCCATAAATCTGGGATGGGGCCTGATAACTGGCATTTATAACAGGTTTTCAGGTAATGCTGATGCTTCTGGTATATGGGCCATACTTTGACACCTATGTGTTAGAGTCAAGATAGCTTGGAGTAGCTCATTATTAACCTCAGAATCTGCCCTAAAATATACTCAAATTGTGAACTTGCTGCCTGATCACTGGAAATTTATTTATGATTTTTTTGTTTGTTTTTTTAATACACTCAAAAAAGAGATCCTAGAAAAATTTATAGCTCCAAGATAATATGAAATGACAGCAACAAAAATAAAACATCTGGCAAAGGTAATCTGAAAATCATGGTGTCATTTTCTATGATGGCTCTAAGGAGTTTACTCATCTTAGAGAAAATTTAAGGTAGAGTTTTATAAATATAATGTAGCTTTTTTTACCATGTTCTGGACATGCTTTTATAATAAAATAAAACAAACATGTTAATTAGCTAAAATGAGTTCAGATTGCCTTCATATTGTGATAAATGAGTTTTGAAAATGAAAATCACTATCCTGCCTATGAATTTTATCAAACAAATAATTCTGTGTACTTGAGTCCATTAGTCTAGAAATATGTACTTCTTAAGATTTCTAGTATAATTAGCATGTAGTTCTCATTCTTTATGACCTTTTTATGCTTTAAAAAAGAAACACTAGAACTACTCATATATGCAGAGTTTACATTTAATTTGTTAGTGGAAAGTTGAATATTGTAGATGGAAATATGATTTAAATAGTATTCCTTAAACTATCACAATTGGAAAGAAAATAACATTAATTTAGCATTACATATCTGCCTGAGAAATTTACAGTAATGGTGTAAAAATAACAAAAATATTGTCTCTAGAAACAGAATTAAATTGCACTAATTTTTAAAGAAACTTTACCTATATCTCATAAATAAGCATATAATTGATACCAACTATCATTCTTATACTATAAATTTTGGGGGAATGCATGTAACATTGACAATTCCACTTTTTAACATTTAGGAGAAATTTGTACTGATGCAGTTGCAATAAAATTTTAGAATATAAAGTTCTACCAAGCATTAACTTTATCCAAATTTTAAAGGTGCTTTTGACAAACATGAAATAATAAATTTAAGAACTTGACACATAAAGATTATAATTTCATAACTTGAAGTTAATTTAGGGATTGTTGCAGATGTTGTTCTTTGTTCATCAAAATCCAGTATCCCTTCAACCAAATACGTGGAATTTTGGCCAAGCTCGTGTCTGTCCAGCCATACCACTTAACTTTGTTTAAATTTTGGTATGGCTGTGTGTCCAAGTTCAATGGAGTACAATCAGAAGAATGGGTGCCACTTACAGACTGTGGAATTAAGACTGAGCATGTGTCTCTTCCATATTCTTTCTCTTCTTCCCACCCACTGAAATCCAAGAGAACACAATTCTGATTATGCAGACCACACCAGTGCTAATGTTGCAGTTAGAATATAGAAGGAACCTAGGTCCTTCAGTGAACCTAGGTCCTTCAGAGCAGATTTTCTTGGTAAATGGGAGCATTCACGTTTTACTGCTATAAGAGGAAATAATAAAGTTTTATTATATATATAATATGTATATAATACAGATATATATTATATATATATATATAATATATATATATATATATATATATAAAACAGAAGCCTAGCTTTGAACCCAAGTGATATACTGTCATTTAGTTTAACACTTTCAGTGTAGATGTTTGGAAAAAGAAAAACCTAGAGGGATAGTTTAAAGAAATAGTGATAGAAAATGCTAGAGCTAAAACTTGAACTGAACATCTGGGCAGTTCAGTACATTAAATATATACTAACAATGACTTTATAATTCAGTGACTATGGAGCAAAACTGCAGGCAGGTACCAAGTCATCACCCAATGGGAATGATTGCACCTCATCCCTGTCCATAGGGCCAGATCAGGTAAAGTTCAGCATAAAGCAGCTGAATCTAAATCTTCAGCAACACTACTGCATGGGGCCTTTTCATATCCTTGGAGGGGACTGTAAACTTTTAAAATATAAGATATTGTAATTGAAATTGTTTAATCTACCCCTAACATTCCAGAAATTTAAGAAGAATATAAATGGAGACCCATTATATTTATTATGGAGAACTGCTGGGAAATGATATCTTATTATATGAGACTCTGTTGCATTATTGCTATCAGTTCATTAGTTTTTTTTTTATGTTACCTAACACGACTGAGTGACTTCACTTTCACTTTTCACTTTCATGCATTGGAGAAGGAAATGGCAACCCACTCCAGTGTTCTTGCCTAGAGAATCCCAGGATCGGGGGAGCCTGGTGGGCTGCCGTCTATGGGGTCGCACAGAGTCGGACAGGACTGAAGCAACTTAGCAGCAGCAGCAGCAAGTGCTTCTTTACTTAAATCCTTCCTGAACTCAGAAGCAATGTCTGACTCACACCTTCATGGGACTAATAATCAATGATCTTTTGTTTTCAGAATTTAAGCAGGAGAAGTATTTCCCTAGGGCCTGATGGTGTTATTCATGCCAGTACATACTTAGTTATGAATTGCACTATATCAATTGTAGATGCAAATCCTGAATGAGAGTCGCTTATCATGTTTTTAGTAAATGTTTTTGTATTTGTGATATGAGGAGGCTTCTAAAGTTTGAAGTTTAAGACAGAATTACTTCTTGTTTGAATTGTAGGGCAATACTGACTTTGATTTCTCTTCCATCTGACAGTCTCCTGTGTTTAATAGGTCTGTGTGGCTATAGGACATGTTCACAGTGCAGTACTATTTCTATTCTTGTACTCTTCCGCCTTGAATTTTCACAGCGGGTAGTAGGAATATTCCTGCAAGCCATTCCCTACATCATGTGTTGAAATGACTGCCAACCACATAAATACGTTATCTCACTAACCCTAAATTTAATGTATCCTAATTCAGCTTCCCCTAAGCCCATTCCCAAAACAATGTTCTGTTCAATTCTTGCAACATAGGTACATCAAGATTTTAAAAGCCTTAAAATGTAACATAAAAGATTAAGAAGGTAAGCCCAAATAAAAAAGATTGTTGAATGTTTATTCAAAATATTGATAAGACCCAGATATGTCATATTGATTGCAGTTTGGAAAGACAGCCAATAAAACAAGTAAAAATTTATGGAATCCAGAACTGATATACAGAAACTATTGCTTCTTGTAATCTATACATTTATTTATTGAATAACAGAGAATACTCAGATAAAAATACATGGAATATGAAATTGTGTTCATAAAGATATGTGATGAAATCAATAAAATTATTTTGATATCTGCAAGTTAATTGTAATAAAATACCAGATAAAAGCAAAGCAGCAATTTATTTAGAGAAGGCACTAAACATTAGTAGAAAAAGGGTTACGCTTTTCAATTGCTTCGTAACTCAGTCAATGCCATCAAGAAATGTAATTTAAAAAGATACTAGAATGATTTTTTTATAATTTTATACAAAACACTAACATCCAAAAAATAGCATAAAGCAAAATATGCTACTCAAATGAGGCACTGATGTCAAACTAGTCAGAGAATCATTATTTCTAATAGCACTTAACATTAGTCATTTCAGAAGAAAACTTTAAATGCTCTGATATTTTACAGTTCATTTATGAAATAACCTGCAAGAGGTTTTCCATATTACCAGTTATAAGATGTGAAGGTAAAATATATTTTTCTAAAGTATATGATACCATAATAAACAATGAAGACAAGGAAATAGTTATTTAATTATTTAATAAATACTAATGAAGGTAAATAATAAAAATTTTATTATGCCATACAAATCCAATGGAAGAAAGATTAGAAAATAGTTTCTCTATTCCTACTTCTTCAATGTGCCTTTATGATGACATATCTTTTGGCTAATACAGTGTCAATTTTCTCTTTGCCATTCTGTTCCTTAAGACCCAAAGAAATTTTTGGTCAACCTAATATTCAATAAATTAGGTAATTGAACCTATGTGTGTATATGTATACACACACATATATATACGTACATATATATATATATACACACACACACATACATACACACACTATATTAGTAGTTAGTATACTCATTCTTTTAAGTGAAAAAGAAAAATATATGTATTATAGATTGAATTGTTTTTCTCCCCAAATTCATGTGTTGAAACTCAAACCCCAATGTGATTGTATTTGGTGGTAGTGCCTTTAATGAAGTAATTAGGCTTAAAAAAAGTCATAGAATTGTGGCCTAATCCAGTAAGATTGACATCCTTAGAAAGAGAGGAAAAGAAACCAGAAGTGCACATGTGAAGGCCAGGTGAAAACACAATGACAAAGTTGCTGTCTATAAGCCTAAGAGAAAGGTCTCAGGAAAAAGACAAACTGCCAGCACTTTGATTTTGGGTTCCCAGCCTCTCTAATTGTGAGTAAATAAATTTCCATTGTTTAGGACACTTACAACAACATAAATTTAGGTATTTTGTCACCTAAAATATTATAACAGATATTTGTGGTATTTTGCTATGGCAGCCCTAGCAGACTAATACAGTATATTATATAAATATATGTTTTGTTGCTGTTGTATGAGAAAGAAGATTAGCCTTGTGGTTTGACAGACTGGGTTTGTAGGAAATATACCTCTCCCATTTATTAGTGATGTGACTGTGTAACTGAGGTTACTTTAAGCTAAACAGCGCTCAGAACCTGAGTTTCTGGACCTGTTAAATGGACTAATGATTTCTACTTGATATGCTTGTGTAGATTGGATGCTTTTATATTTACCACAAACCTGAAAATTTTAATAAGCTATATGTGTTGGCCCCTTTTTACTACTTTTGATCATAGAAAATAATTTTCCCACTCTTTTCATTCATCAAAGACAATGCACATGTGTAAGATGCCAAATATATCTCCTTTAATAATAGATTTTGTCATTATAATCCCTCTTGTTGAGGGACAATTTTAACATGACAATAATGTGACACCTTTATACACCTTTTTATTCTGTGGGGGCATAGGACAAAAACTATAGGTTGGAAGGGGTTACAAAGGACATTTGTAGGAGATCAAAATCCTTAATCTTTGTTTTGGAGGGCTGAAGGGCAGGATGAGGTTGAGAGAATGGCATTACTAGATACTGGGAGGACATAACTGGGCAAAGAGTATAAAAATATTCAAAATACAATATGCAGATCAAGTTGAACAACATCCACTTCAGTTATGTGGTTTGTGGAGTTGCTAAGATTTTAAGTACCATAAAGTTTAATAAAAGAGATCAAGAGAAAGAATGTTTTAAAAATATTCCATGTGTTATGCTGTGGCCACAGAGGAAGGATTCTAATAATGGTAAAGAGGAAGATGGCATGTAGAAGGGAGAATATTGCTTGAACTTGAATTATGTATGCTGCTGCTGCTGCTGCTAAGTCGCTTCAGTCGTGTCCGACTCTGTGTGACCCCAGAGATAGCAGCCCACCAGGCTCCCCCGTCTCTGGGATTCTCCAGCCAAGAACACTGGAGTGGGTTGCCGTTTCCTTCTCCAATGCATGAAAGTGAAAAGTGAAAGTGAAGTCGCTCAGTCGTGTCCAAATCTTCGCGACCCCATGGACTGCAGCCTACCAGGCTCCTCTGTCCATGGGATTTTCCAGGCAAGAGTACTGGAGTGGGGTGCCATTGCCTTCTCCGAATTATGTATAGAGCTCCAGAAAGCAAGTATCTGCTAATAGTTGCTACAAACTACTGTGCAATTCTTATCTAAATACAGAATGAAATGTAGAGTTGGTTATATTTGTTTCCTCTGCTAATGGTTACATTTTCCTAGAGATAATGATTGCTATTTAAAGAATGCCTTTTTGAATCTAAGATGTAAAATCAAAAATTAAATAAGCTAAGGTATGTGTAGCACTTTGAAAACTATAATACACCATGCAAATGTTAGTTGCTATTTTTATATAGAACTGGAAGAAGCAAACATATTGCCTTAATATATTTTTAATACATGCCACTGCCTTCAGTTTCCATAATAACAGAAAGAGAACAATATACAGGTTATTCTTTGACCCGTGAACTGCAGAAAGTCTCCCACAAAGGGTATTCTAAAATTCTAAGGTTTATATTTAAGTAGGACGGTCCTCTGGAGAAGGGAATGGCTATCCCCTCCAGTATTCTTGCCTGGAGAATTCCATGGACAGAGGAGCCTGGCAGGTTACAATCCACAAGGTCACAAAGAGTAGGACATAACTAAGTGACTAACACTTTCACCTTCAAAACTGATGTATTTTCCCATTGCTTTGCATATCTCTTAAAGTACATTTTCTTAAATGAGAAGGAGCTAGAAAGTAGTGTTAAAGTTTACTTGGAGTAGAACACTAGTGTGGTTATGAAAACTATGGCTTGAGCAATGATTGCATTCTCTACTCACCTAATCCAGTATCCATTATATCATTACATTCTCTCCAGTTGCAATAAAGCTTTGTGATGGACTCATGAATATTGATAACATTTCCTACATGTATTAGCTCTAGGTGTTTCATGCTGAGTGATTCTCAGGTTTTGTGATAACTGATAACTAGTAACTCTTAGCCAGGAACTTAATAGTCACCATTCTTCCTTATTTAAATGTTTGAGAGTATATTGCCATTTTTATAGAAGCCAATACCCCATCAGAATTCTAAAATTAAGATATTGATTTTTTTGATTCTACTCATCACAAAAGTTAAAAAAAAAAGTCCTTGAGGTACATTGTGACCTTTTCTTTGTTTATATTAAGAAACTAATATTTTAAATTGTTAGTGTGCTTCTTTCACTGAGGTTAAAGACATTTTCTTCATTAATTAAAGTAATTCAGAAAACAAGGATATGGAAGTATGCATCTGTTTTCCTAATACCTTCTGAAAGACAATTGTGTGTGTGTGTGTGTTTTCATTAATTAAAGTAATTCAGAAAACAAGGATATGGAAGTATGCATCTGTTTTCCTAATACCTTCTGAAAGACAATTGTGTGTGTGTGTGTGTGTGTGTGTGTTTCCTTTAGTGGATGGATTTAGTAAATAGCCTAGTTACTTTGATAGCTACAGTCATGTTTTGTGAATTAAAAAAAAAAATAACCTTTATAAATTTTCCCTCTCTCACATTTCTCCATCTCAGTAAAAGATAACTCTTTCCCTTTGTTTCTGCCCAAAACAGTGGAATTATATTTTTAATACAATTTTTTTAATATTCTCTATATCAAATTTATCAGCAAATGCTGAGAATATACTAAAAATAAATCAGATATATCTGGACTTCTTCCAGTTTTTACCATTTCTAGTATCTCTTAGCCTCTAATATGCCACAGAGATACTGGAAAGTTATTACCTGTTTTTACCCTAACCCTCCTCTCTTCACCAGTCCATCCTCAATACTGAATCCAGATTTATTCTATTAAAACACAAGTCAGATTATAGCTGCCCACCCCTCAAATTCCATACCATCTAATGAAATCTTAAAAGTCCTAAGAATCTAGTAACTATCGAACGGATAATTAAATTGTGATATATGTGTAGCATAGAATATTATACAGGAATGAAAATGAATTACTGTAACTTGCAGTTAGATGGGATAGACATAAATATAGTGTTGTGTCAAAGAAAATTAACACAGAAGAGGACATAGATTATTTTTATTTAAATTCAATTATAGTCAAAATTAGTCTATACTGAGTAGTTAGACTAGTGGTTAGATTTCAGGAGGTTTGGTAGTAACTGGAAGGAAGCATGAGGGGTATCTTGGATGACATAATGTATTATTTCCTGTTCTGGATGATGGTTAAACAAATACATTCACTTTTTAAAATAATTATACATTTGTGATTTGTTCATTTTTAAGCATATATGTTAATGTTGGAAAAAACACTTTTATAAAGAGTCAATTGTTATATGTTGATATTTATCTATGTCTATGAATGCACACAATTATGAAAGTGAGAAAAAGTTATAACTTATGTGATCTTTATGTAAAAAGTCTATTGAAAAGTATTGCATTTTGTGGCATAGAATGCTTTACGACTTAAAGTAAAGCAAGCCAAATATATCGAAGATAATGACTCACAATTTATTCTTATTACTATAAATTTTAAACTAGGAAATTAATTTTGTTAATATAACTAAGATATTGGATGATGATAGAAATTGTGATAAAATCACGTATACTTGGAACACTTCCCTTCTTCCATAGCTGAGTAGGTAATTACAACATTATATTCTATATATCTATTGTGGCGTTTGTCAGTCTCTGACTTTTTCCAGAAAAGTCAAGAGACAGTTTGCACAATGGAAGGCAAGTATCAGATCTTCTTTCTGCCCTGTCACATTGTAAACTTCTATCTCTGTTAAGCTATATGAATAATAGTGCAAAACATTAAATGAGATATTAAATCAGTTTGAGTTTAAGCAGCTGAGGTAGCATTAAATAAGTGACTGCCGTACTGTGTTTTGTATCTTGAAAGAAATACTGCAAACTCCTAAAACAGTTTAGTAACCTACCATCAGGTGGAAATTTGCCTAATGAGTGAATTAGGCAATTTCATATAAATATTTTAAAATTTTAATGTCTCTAGAAAACGAGACCTTTTGAGTGTGCGTATATGGATCATATTACATTGTATTGATTTTGAGGCTGTATCCCAATTGTGCTATTGTAAAGAACACTTAAAATCTATTTTAAAATGAATATCTTGTATATAAATATGAGTTTTAAAACATATTCTCATATGACAAGAAATATCATTCCAAAAAAAGATCTTCTAACTAAAAAATAGAAAAATCATCCACATTTCACATATATGGTTTTAACCTTTGTTTTCTCATTCACGCATCTACTGCTACTGTAGACTGTTACCTCCCTGGTTTCCCCCTCCCTCGCCATATGGCTGGTCATCTGTTATATGATAAGATAATACAACATGTTCCAGAGTCTACAGGGGAGATTTCTTTGCTGTAGAAAGTACTGTCCAAATCTCAAGAAACCTGGGCTTGATCATTCTTCATTTGTAAATCACACTCTGCTCTCAAAAAGAAAAAATAAAGAAAATAGTAAATTCATCTCATTTTGTTCTGTTCAGTAGGATATAAGCACCCATCTTTCTGCCAAGATATTTGGCTAAATTCGAGCTTCCATGATTTCTGTGTAGGTTGGCATCTTATTCTATCTTCAGCTTTTTTCATGTGATTGAGTGATTAGTTAAAAGCCCACAGAGGATGCTTTTGACGCACTAAACAACCTGCTCTTTTGCACATAATGGACTAAATAGCAAATTCTTATTATACTTTTACATATGTCAGTGTGAAATTGAGCAAGAAAGAAAAATCCAATGTCTAAAAGATTTAGAATCTATTTAAAATGACTGTTTGAGCATTTCCAATAACCAATATATATTTGTCAGGCTTTTTTTGGTTTCTCTGTAGCAGGTAGAAAGCAATTTTGAATATAATCAGTATAAGAACAGTATAAGAAAGCATTTTACTCACCTTCTAATATTGAATAATACTAAAAATGAAACAGCAAGATATTAGAGGCATGCTAAAATTATAATTGCTTTCATAATGACAAAAAGGCTGCTTTCTCATTGAAATAAAAAAAAATAAAGAGGCTTAGACATAAATAATGAAAGCTCTTTCATATTTTCAACTGCATACCCCTCTCCAGAGGTTACCATTATTAACATTTGTTTATATAAAATTAATTGTTTGGTATAAACAAACAAAAAATAATTTTCCCCCTTTCCCTGTCTTTGTATCCTCAAGGACTGAGATGTAAAAATGAAAAATAATCCATTTAAAGTAGACAAAAGTTAAGATGGTGCCAGGCATCTCTTACTCCTTTCTTTCAGGGTCAGACTTCCAGAAATTACCTTTCTCAGTCTTTAGTTTCTCAGATATTTTGGTCTACCTTATGCAATCTATTCTTTTCAAGAGAATTAATGGTATTCTAATTACTAAAGACCCAATGCTATTTCTTATTTTAATCCATCTCCCTTTTTCATTGACACTGCTAACTAATTACCTTTGTTGACTCTCTTCTTTTACTCAATTCTGCATGATTCTGGACTCCCTTGGCTATCTTCCCATTTCTGTTTACTTCTCAGTCTCCTTTGCTGGCTTGTCCAACTCCATTGATTTCCTAACAGTGTCATTTTTGTTTATTTGTTTGCTTTCTTCCAATATCTTATCCTTTCTCTCTACTATATTATCTATTTCCCTTGAGTAATATAATTAATGCCTCAGGTTTTCACTACCAACCATGTTTAAAACTGTCTTTGATACAGTCCATTCAAATGTTCCAGCCTTATATGAGTCCAACTACCCACTGTTGGATCATCGAAAAAGCAAGAAGTTCCAGAAGACCATCTATTTCTGCTTTATTGACTATGCCAAAGCCTTTGACTGTGTGGATCACAATAAACTGTGGAAAATTCTGAAAGAGATGGGAATACCAGACCACCTGACCTGCCTCTTGAGAAACCTGTATGCAGGTCAGGAAGCAACAGTTAGAACTGGACATGGAACAACAGACTGGTTCCAAATAGGAAAAGAAGTAATCAAGGCTGTATATTGTCACTCTGCTTATTTAACTTATATGCAGAGTACATCATGAGAAATGCTGGGCTGGAAGAAGCACAAGCTGGAATCAAGATTGCTGGGAGAAATATCAATAACCTCATATATGCAGATGACACCACTCTTATGGCAGAAAGTGAAGAGGAACTCAAAAGCCTCTTGATGAAAGTGAAAGTGGAGAGTGAAAAAGTTGGCTTAAACCTCAACACTCAGAAAACTAAGGTCATGGCATCTGGTCCCATCACTTCATGGGAAATAGATGGGCAAACAGTGGAAACAGTGTCAGACTTTATTTTGGGGGGCTCCAAAATCACTGCAGATGGTGATTGCAGCTATGAAATTAAAAGACACTTACTCCTTGGAAGGAAAGTTATGAGCAACCTAGATAGCATATTAAAAAGCAGAGACATTACTTTGCCAACAAAGGTCCGTCTAGTCAAGGCTATCGTTTTTCCAGTAGTCATGTATGGATGTAAGAGTTGGACTGTGAAGAAGGCTGAACGCTGAAGAATTGATGCTTTTGAACTGTGGTGTTGGAGAAGACTCTTGAGAGTCCCTTGGACTGTAAGGAGATCCAATCAGTCCATTCTAAAGGAGATCAGTGCTGGGTGTTCTTTGGAAGGAATGATGCTAAAGCTGAAACTCCAGTACTTTGGCCACCTCATGCGAAGGGTTGACTCATTGGAAAAGACTCTGATGCTGGGAGGGATTGGGGGCAGGAGAAGAAGGAGACGACAGAGGATGAGATGGCTGGATGGCATCACCGACTCGATGGACGTGAGTCTGAGTGAACTCAGGTGATGGACAGGGAGGCCTGGTGTGCTGCGATTCATGGGGTCGCAAAGAGTCGGACACGACTGAGCTACTGAACTGAACTGAACTGAACCCACTGTTTTGATGTCTAGAATCCAGGTGGCTGAGAATTACTAGGTGAAACAGCACAATATAGCAGACTGATGTCACTATAAGGGGATGATTTTTAACTTCATTTAAATCCTTAATATTGTCTATAAATTCACAGATTTTTTTTTCTGTCTATACTGATCTCCCACTCCTTGAAACTTCAATTTCTTTTTTTTTTAATTTAATTTTATTTTTAAACTTTACATAACTGTATTAGTTTTGCCAAATATCAAAATGAATCCACCACAGGTATACATGTGTTCCCCATCCTGAACCAATTTCAAACCTTCCATAGTCTCTTAAAATTTGCTGTTAATGCATTATACATTAGTGTTTGATAGATGACCTGCCTCTTACTATACAGATTCAAAACAGCATTAACAAATGTCAATATGCTTTATCAAACCTACAGGCCTAGCACTTCTAACATATTCTGGAATTTTCCAGTTCTAGTACTCTTGTTTCTATTACCCATAGACAGCACATCCAAGTTATTCTGGACCTTTTCTTTCTTGTATTCTCAGGAATCTTACTTAATTCATTATATTCATACTTATATAAATTTATATTATATATTTTATTTATGCTTATTTATGTTTTTATATGGTAGAAGGAAATGGCAACTCACTCCAGTATTCTTGCTTAGAGAACTCCGTGGACAGAGGAACCTGGTGGGCTGCTGTCCATACGTTTGCACAGAGTCGGACACAACTGAAGCAACTTAGCACGCATGCATGCATTGGAGAAGGAAATGGCAACCCACTCCAGCATTCTTGCCTAGAGAATCCCAGAGACAGAGGAGCCTTGTGGGCTGCCATCTATGGGGTCTCACAGAGTTGGACATGACTGAAGCAACTTAGCAGCAGCAGCAGAAGCAGCATGTTTATATATTTATACCATATATTTTAAATGTATTATACTTCTTAAATGGATCCCCACCCCACACACGCGCACGCACACACACACACACACACACACTCATTTTAGACATGCACATATCACACACATTTGAACAAAAATTCCTTCAGGTATAGGCTACCTCTCTTTCTTCCTTTTGTAGTCAAATGTCTCAAAAGAAAAGATATTATCTTCATTTCCCTTCTTCCTGTTCATTTCTTCAATTCAGTCTGGCTTCTTTCTTCATTAATATAAATGACTTTTCTTAGAGTCAACAGTTGTTTAAATAGTAGAGACAATGTACATATTTCAACTTTCAGCTTGTTTAATTTCCAAACATTTTACAGTGTAGACCACTTTCTTCCTGACACAGTTTCTTTTGGTGGTTTCCATAAACTCCCATTCTCTTGACCTTCTTTCTGTTTGGGCCCTCCTTTCTGTGACACCTTTGTAAATTCATTTTTTTCCTCTTAGACCCTTAGGTTTCCTCCATGCCATAATGTTTTCACTCCAAATCCTCTCCCTTATCCCTTAGATTAGTAAGGTAATCTTATTCATTCTTTTTAAGATAAAATATTCTTATTTTGATCACTAGTTAGATGCAGGTTATTAAAAACTTTTTATCTCTATAGCCCTCTTCTATGTACCTCAGACCTAAGCATTCAATGTCTTGGTATTTCTACTTAGATATTTCAAAGGTGCATCCAACTTAGCATGCCCCAAATTAAACTTCTGGCCTTTCACTCCAAATCCCCACACTGCCCACCACCTTCACTCTCTTTATTGCTACTCTGCTTTCAAATTCATTAATGGATTTTATTGATTCTATTTCTTATATATTTATGTTCACTTTTCTTAATTTTTTCTTTATCATCTGAGTTAAAGCTTTCATTATCCCTCACTTTACATCTAGTGAGAGTCCCCAGCTGGTATACCTACATTCACGTTGACCATTTCTGTTTCCATGTCTATAGGACAGAATGTTATTTCCAAAGTTTTAAATTTCTCATATACAGACCTCTGTCCTACTCATACATACATACTGCTTCATATTGGTTAATAATTTACCATTGTTCTTGGGATAAAGACAATTTTAACATAATTTACAAGAATCTCATGAGCTGACAACCTACTACATTTTCATATATTTCTTATGCCATTCTCACCTTCGTCCACTGAGTTCCAACTTAAAAAAATTTACTTTCTCAAGACTATGAATTCTCCTATCTTAAGAACTTAGCTATTTTTGTACTTATTATTTCAAATATCCCCTCCTCACTTCCTTCTAATTTCTGCTCTTCTTTTAGGTTTAAGTCTTCCTAAATAGTCCACACTAATTAAAATTTCCTTGATACACACTTGCAAAATTTTCAGTTACTTTAGAACTTAACATGATTGCTCGGTAAGTCACTTCACTCATGTCTGACTTTTTGTGACGCTATGGACCATAGCCCACCAGGCTCTTCTGTCTATTGGATTTTCCAGGCAAGGATACTGGAGTGGGTTGCTGTGGCCTCCTCCAGGAATCTTCCTGACCCAGAGATCGAGCCCATCTCTTACATCTCCTGCATTGGCAGATGGTTTCTTTACCACTAATGCCACCAGTACTTAACGTATATTTGCACTATTACTATTTTTTCTCCTCTAATCTCTGAATCCCATAAAGTTAAAGTCTGTTTCAGTGTTGCATTACCTGTGTCTAGTTCAGTACTGGACACAAACTAGTATTTAATGAATATTTGTTGAATGAGTGAATGGACACAATCATCATTTGTGTATTCGATCTAGGTTTTTGTTGATTCGCCTTTTAAATTTCTAGTTGAATGAAGCAGAACTTTGATGAAAAAAATCTGTAACAATAATATTTACTTCAGAGAATAATGTCTTTAAAATATGTCATCTTGTGTATACTATTTATACACAGACTCCTTCAACAATTTAGTCAGATGGACAATCATTTGGTATAATCTCTCTAAACATTTTTTGAAATGCACCCAATTAATTCTTATTTCTTTTTGTCTGTATGACACTGTAGGTCTTGAATATTTCGGCATCCGTACTAATTATATTAATACCACTGTTTAAAGAATTTATGTAACTTGTCTAGAAATGTTTAATCAAATGGCTTAAAACAAGTAAGAATTTCTTGACTTGCATTTTAAAATTAAAATTTATATTCTCTCAGTTTAGTTCAGTCGCTCAGTCGTGTCTGACTCTTTGCGACCCCATGAACCGCAGCACGCCAGGCCTCCCTGTCCATCACCAACTCCCAGAGTCCACTCAAACCCATGTGCATTGTTTTGGTGATGACATTCAACCATCTCATCCTCCACTGTCCCCTTCTCCTTGTGCCCTCAATCTTTCCCAGCATCAGGGTCTTTTCAAATGAGTCAGCTTTCTGCATCAGGTGGCCAAAGTATTGGAGTTTCAGCTTCAACATCAGTCCCTCAAATGAACACCCAGGACTGATCTCCTTCAGAATGGACTAGTTGGATCTCCTTGCAGTCCAAGGGACTCTCAAGAGTCCTCTCCAGAACCACAGTTCAAAAGCATCAATTCTTCGGCACTCAGCTTTCTTTATAGTCCAACTCTCACATCCACACATGACTATAGGAAAAATCATAGCCTTGACTAGATGGACCTTTGTTGATATTCTCTCAACTACAGTATAATAGCTATGTCATTAGTAAATACTTGTTTATTAATGACTAGTAACAAGAAAGTTTTATAAGTTCAGGGGTTAGCTGCTTAGCATTATACTACAGAAGATTTTCTCAGTACTGTTGGATATTCTGGTTGGGGAAGAAAAAGAGACTGTACTAATAAATACTGATATCTCTCATGTTTTTCTACCAATATGAAGATATATAAGCTAATACTCAGATAACTAACCTAAAAAAGTGTTTCCAGTTTCAAGTAATTCAAATCTGATCTCATTTATCTTCAACAAGGACAAAAATTTCACAGATAGGACGGTCTAAGCTCTGACTTCACTTCTTTGCTCTTGTCTGCTCTAAATCCTTCCATGTATGTTGGCTTCATCTTTTAGATATTAGCAAGATGGCTATAGCATATCTGAATATTATACATATACCAAAATTTTCCAGAGGTGTAAAAAGAGTTATATAATTTGAGTCCCTTTCTAAGAGCCTGGATGTGGCCTCATGTCTCCTTGTTGAGAACTGAAGCACATGCCCATTCTTAAACCAACCACTGGCAAGGAGAAAAGGATCACTAGTTTTGTTTTGTACAATTAGATACTACTCTCTGAGACTGGAAAAGGGATATAGTTAGAAGGATGTGACCTACTGAAGGAGATTGGTTACCTACACAAGAATCAGTGTTTGCTTAGAGAAAACTGAGTGGATAGTGCTGAGTGGTTATTTAAGAGGTGTCTGCTGCAATCAGCATTCATTCACTCATTAATGCCTCACTGAGAACATACTATGTAGTATTTTAAGTATTCTAATGAGGAATACTTGGATGTACATCCAAATGGCCGAGTCAACATGAGAAGAATCATTGTGTGCCAGGAAAGGTCCTAGTCTTTAGATTAGGGTCTCTGCCCTTTTGGGGTTTACAATGTAGTGGGAGAAACCATCAATGAACAACTATATGAACACATATTATCATGTCAATTAGTGATGAGTACCATAAAAGAAGAAGCAGGGCAAAGAGCCAAAGAAGGATGAGAAGACACAAGGAAGTACATCCATGTTTGTCAAACAACGTGCATAGCAGTCACCTGTGGATATTAATACAATGTGGTTTGTGATTTTTTATTTCTTATAAGCTCCTGGGTGTTACCAATGCTGCTAGCTCATGAATACCACTTTGAGTTGTGAGGCTTTTTGGGTGATATTTTAACAGAGACTTGGGTGAAATAAAGGCCTGGGCTCTTGCAGGAAATAAAATTCCACAAGAAAGAACTAAATGCAAAGTCATAATGGAAACTGACTTAGAAGTTTGGCATAGCTGGACTCAGTGAATGAGTGAAAGAAAGTAAATGAGGTCAAAGTGATGATATCCATCAGTTAGACCATGGGGAGTTCATAGGTCACGTAAAGAATTTTAGACAGTTTTTAGAGTGATGATACCTTTGCAGGATGAAAATTGTATTAGCTAGTGTTCTCCAAAGAAACAGAATGAAAAATAGCAGAGAGAAACAGACAAAGACAGAGAGAGAGATTTTAAGGAATTGGCTCATGCAGTTTAGGAGGCTGGCAAATCTAAAACCTGCAGGAGTAGACTGGCAGGCTGGAGACCCAGGGAAGCATTGCTTATGTAACTTGTGTCTGAAGGCTGTCTGCTGGACAAATTCTTTCTTAATCAGGACTTTCAATTGGTTTGGTTAGGCCTACCCATATTCTGGAGGGAATCTGCTCTGCTCAAAATCTATGGATTTAAATGTTAATCTCATCTAAAATATACGTTCACTGCAACATCTAGATGTGTTGATTAAAAATCTGGTTATTGTGGCTTTGGCAAATTGACACACAAAATATAAACAAAGGGTATGTAGATATGTGATTTGGTTGTGCCATTTTTATCTAATAAATATTGGTCATGTCTATGACATTGATGTGTCAAACAATATGATATCTATTGTTCATGTTAGTACCAAATCCACAACTGTATGATAATTCCCATTAAATAATGATAGTTGGGAGAAAACTTCTGTTTATTGACCATTTTGATGCTCAGTGGTGTTCTTAGTGTCTTTTTAGCATTTTCTAAGTGAATGAGCAGACCTCAGATGAGCAGGGTTATGAATCAGGCTAATTCAGAATAGACAGGACATGCTTTCTGAGCCAGATTCTCAACCAGTAGTACAGTTTTGTTAGATTTGACTTTGTGAAAGCTATTTGCCTTGATGTTTCAGAGACAAGGAAATAAACAATATGCCCTTATATACAGTAAGATTAAAGAAGCTACTTTAGTGCAGGTCTTAAACAGATTCTCACCACAAACTTACTATGGTACTTTCTAACTTGATATAGGATATTTATTTGACATAAGCCAGGATGTTGGGTAATATCAGATCTATTTTGTCACATTAAAGGTGATTCAAACTCTGGAAAGTTACTTACCTTATTTAAATATTTGGAAATTTTACCACCAAGTATAAGTCACAAAAGATGTTTCTCCTAGGAACACACACAGTGTTCCTTATCCGTTTATTGATTTGGTGATCAGTCCTTATGCCCTAAACCTTAAAATGAATTATCTTATTGAATATGTTCTGCATGTGGCTGATTTTTATAGTGCATTTCTTGGTACATTTTGGTAACTCCTGACAGGTAATTCATTTGCAGCATAGCTGTAGCTCTGAAATCTATTGGAATCATTATGCAATCTTCCCCACTTCTGAAATTCTGCTACCATCTGTCCCGTCTGCACCCTATTTCGTTCATTAATACCAGTTATTGTATAGACAAGGAAGTAAATCAGCATTTCTCCTTTTTCAAGCCCATATTTGGAATCTAGTTGAGTAGGAACTCTTAGTTTAAAAGCACATTACAGTTAAGACTGCTTTGTTTTGTTTTAATACAACTGGCTACCTTCAGAAAAAATTGTCTATTCCAAATAACCTATAAAAGAGAAATTTCTTATTTATTGTTAAATCTTGTTTAATAACCTTATATTCATAAGTTTAAGAGAAAATTTTTGATTTTCCATCTTCTTGTGATATACATGTTTCCCGTGGAGGAAATAGCAGTCATGTCAGGAATAATGGCTCATAGAGAAGCAAGTATAAGTCAGAACACTGTGGGAAAAGAATGAATTGGTCCAATAGAACTAACTCCTGAATAAGAGATGGAATTTTGATTCTTTAAAGAGAGGAAATTTGGACCTAATATAAATTTCTTGGAAATATTTTAGCTGATTTTTTTTCTATTTAAAAATAATACATATTCACTGGAAGCCTGAAACAAATGTCAAAATTCTCCAGAGATTTTATTTCATGAAATTTTGCCCAATAGCATGCTTTCCCTTTCTCGTAATTTTTTGGAGGCTCCAAAAGAGAGAGATTAATAGAATATTTAATATAAAATACTTAATCATTTTCACAAAATACTAAGCATGTCATTACATATGGAACTTGAAAGGTCCTATTACCCCCAGTTAAATATCTATTCTCCTTACCTACTCTCTATGGAAACATGTTCCATCATTATGATGATTTACAAAAAAATAGGGAAGCACCAGCTCTATTCAAGTCACCGTTTCTTTGCTTCTCCAAAACACCTCTCCCAATTCTAACTTTAAGCTTTTCCATTGCCTGAATCGAACCTATTTTTTTTTTTCCATATTGGAGAAAGAGAGGTGATAGCTTATTTTCCTGAACTCCTTCTTGTCAAGTATAGGGGATTAATTAATATCTGTTCAGATTATAGAGTATAGATGATTCTCATACATTTCATAGCTTTTTTTAGTCTTGGGAATAACTTTTCATATATTGCTACTGCTTTCCTGGTCTTTTTTATGGAGTTTGGGGAGTAAAATTTTTCTGCATGTTCCTCTACCTCACATCTTGGCCTGAAGTCTTATTATTATTATTATTTTTGAAAAGCTCTCAAGTTGAAGGAAGAATTTCACCTAGATCATTTAGGAGCAATAGAAATACAGAAGAGAAGACATGTGAAAACAGAAGCTAGGAGAACTGCAATGAGAAGTAATAAATTAATGATCAGATCAGATACATCACTCAGTCGTGTCCGACTCTTTGCGACCCCATGAATTGCAGCACGCCAGGCCTCCCTGTCCATCACCAACTCCTGGAGTTCACTCAGACTCATGTCCATCGAGTCAGTGATGCCATCCAGCCGTCTCATCCTCTGTCGTCCCCTTTTCCTCCTGCCCCCAATCCCTCCCAGCATCAGAGTATTTTCCAATGAGTCAACCCTTCGCATGAGGTGGCCAAAGAACTGGAGTTTCAGCTTAAGCATCATTCCTTCCAAAGAAATCCCAGGGCTGATCTCCTTTAGAATGGACTGGTTGGATCTCCTTTCAGTCCAAGGGACTCTCAAGAGTCTTCTCCAACACCACAGTTCAAAACCATCAATTCTTTGGTGCTCAGCCTTCTTCACAGTCCAACTCTCACATCCATACATGACCACAGGAAAAACCATAGCCTTGACTAGATGAACCTTTGTTGGCAAAGTAGTGTCTCTGCTTTTGAATATGCTGTCTAGGTTGGTCATAACTTTCCTTCCAAGGAGTAAGTGTCTTTTAGGTTCATGGCTACAGTCACCATCTGCAGTGATTTTGGAGCCCAGAAAAATAAATCTGACACTGTTTCCACTGTTTCCCCATCTATTTCCCATGAAGTGATGGGACCAAATGCCATGATCTTCGTTTTCTGAATGTTGAGCTTTAAGCCAACTTTTCCTCTCTCCACTTTCACCTTCATCAAGAGGCTTGTTAGTTCCTCTTCACTTTCTGCCATAAGGGTGGTGTCATCTGTATATCTGAGGTTATTGATATTTCTCCTGGCAATCTTGATTCCAGCTTGTGCTTCTTCCAGCCCAGTGTTTCTCATGATGTACTCTGTATATAAGTTAAATAAGCAGGGTGACAATATACAGCCTTGACATACTCCTTTTCCTATTTGGAACCAGTCTGTAGTTCCATGTCCAGTTCTAACTGTTGCTTCCTAACCTGCATACAAATTTCTCAAGAGGCGGATCAGGTGGTCTGGTATTCCCATCTCTTTCAGAATTTTCCACAGTTGATTGTGATCCACACAGTCAAAGGCATTGGCATAGTCAATAAAGCAGAAATAGATGTTTTTCTGGAACTCTCTTGCTTTTTCCGTGATCCAGCGGATGTTGGCAATTTGATCTCTGGTTCCTCTGCCTTTTCTAAAACCAGCTTGAACATCAGAAAGTTCATGGTTCACATATTGCTGAAGCCTGGCTTGGAGAATTTTGAGCATTACTTTGCTAGCGTGTGAGATGAGTGCAATTGTGCGGTAGTTTGAGCATTCTTTGACATTGCCTTTCTTTGGGATTGGAATGAAAACTGACGTTTTCTGGTCCTGTGGCCACTACTGAGTTTTCCAAATTTTCTGGCATATTGAGTGCAGCACTTTCAAAGCATCATCTTTCAGGATTTGGAATAGCTCAACTGGAATTCCATCACTTCCACTAGCTTTGTTCGTAGTGATGCTTTCTAAGGCCCACTTGACTTCACATTCCAGGATGTCTGGCTCTAGGTCAGTGATCACACCACCGTGATTATTTGGGTCGTGAATATCTTTTTTGTACAGTTCTTCTGTGTATTCTTGCCATCTCTTCTCTTCAGAGAAGAATCTCTGCTTCTGTTAGGTCCATACCATTTCTGTCCTTTATCGAGCCCATCTTTGCATGAAATGTTCCTTTGGTATCTCTGATTTTCTTGAAGAGATCTCTAGTCTTTCCCATTCTGTTGTTTTCCTCTATTTCTTTGCATTGATCACGGAAGAAGGCTTTCTTATCTCTTCTTGCTATTCTTTGAAACTCTGCATTCAGATGTTTGTATCTTTCCTTTTCTCCTTTGCTTTTCGCTTCTCTTCTTTTCACAACTATTTGTAAGGCCTCCCCAGGCAGCCATTTTGCTTTTTTGCATTTCTTTTCCATGGGAATGGTCTTGATCCCTGTCTCCTGTACAATGTCACGAACCTCATTCCATAGTTCATCAGGCACTCTATCTATCAGATCTAGGCCCTTAAATCTATTTCTCACTTCCACTGTATAATCATAAGGGATTTGATTTAGGTCCTACCTGAATGGTCTAGTGGTTTTCCCTACTTTCTTCAATTTAAGTCTGAATTTGGCAATAAGGATTTCATGATCTGAGCCACAGTGATAGGAAATAGCAATTTAATGAAAGAGGCTGCTTTGTTTTAATTCATCCTCCAAGAATGCAAATGCATTATTTTATTTTGAACTTTAACTTCAGAAAATCATCCTTAATGAAAATTTTGAAAAATTAAAAAGAATTATAGGAGATAAATACTGTTTTAAGTACAAAGGAGAATTTTCATTTCTAATGATTCTAACACTATCCTCAGACAGATCTTGGTTATATCCTGATTCTTCTACTTCAAACTACTTAAGAACTGAGTGAAATTACTCAACCATTCAGCATCAGTTTCCTTATAAATGAGGGATATTATTAGTACCTGTATTATATACTTGTTGTGAGAATGAAATGAAATCATTTACATAAGATTATAAGATGCTGTTATGTTAATAAGGACTGGCCTTGTTATAAGCCTTCTGTAAATCTCGGCACTCATTATTTTTATTATCATTTTCAGGTAAATGTTGACCTGGTATTGAATTGTGGGCCTGTGAAAAAATGGAAAAGAGAAGAAAGGATGGTAGTAATAAAAATAATAGGAAAAAACATGTATACAGACTCTAATAAAACTATAATTATATTGATATTATAAATGGGACAGAAAATAGCAGACAGTTTTATATACCAAAAATAAAAAAAGGTAATATATGAAGTTCATGCATAAAGTTTTATTCAAATATAAAGTTCAGATTTCAAATCATTCTGTGTCAATAAAAAGCAAATTGACATTTGATATGTGGTATCAAATCATACCCCCCAACTTTATTTGGAGACTTTCTTATCAATAAGCAGCATGTGAAACCAGTTTACTTCATTCCTTCTCTTATCAATGTACATTTTTTTGAGGAGTAAAGTGGTTAATTTAAATGAATTTTTTTTCCTGCAAATAATAATGGGAGACATATATAACCTCTGTAATAGAATGAAAAAAGAGCACTCTTTGAGATGAGGAAATGATTATAGTACCTTTGAAATATTACAAATATTATTTGTTGTAAGAAATATTAAACCCGGGTCTCTTGAATTGTAGGCAGATTCTTTACTCTCTGAGCCACCAGAGAAGCGCACGAGATAAGATCCAAGTGGAAACAGAAGCTGTATAAATGAAATACTGAGACCTCAAGCCTGTCTGCTAGAGGGTCTTTAAGTAGAACACCCAAAGCAAGGGTCACACCCTGTACTATTTTATTCCTCTGTTCATTAATTTCACTGAAAACCATTTTCATACATAATTTTTTTCTAGAAAATGTATAACCTAATCACTCAGTAACATAGCCCCTCTTATATTTAAAATTTATTTTGATTATGTAGTATATAATAGCCATAATAAATGGAAAGTTATTCAAATACATGCTGCATATAAGATTCCTTTATATATTTATGAAATCTGAATATCTATAACTTCTTCAACCATCGGGATCACCCTTTTCTCTAAGGCTTATCTAGTATGTTCTATCAGCCTGTGATTTGTCTTCCTTGAGTGTACAAGATTCAGTCTTTTTATGCTATTTGCTCCACTGATTTTTCAGATATTTGGGAAATATGCATGTCCCACAAGCGTATCTGATTTATGCTTTTTATTCTCTCACTCTCTACTTCAACTCCAGCTCCCTTTCCTTGTCAACTTTTGCCAGATTGTAACTGTTTCTCCATGGTAGGATTTTTCCCTTTTTATAACTTCCCCCATGACCTCAACTCTCCCAGGCTTTAACATTTAACACTTTTTTTTTTTTTTTTCCAATGAAGGGCTGAGGATAACTTAATGAGTTTAAAACACATACACAAAAATGTTTTAAGACAACAAACCAAAACAGTAGTCTAGACACCAAGGCTTTATTATAAGAAATGAGCTTTCTTGAGAAAAAAGAGATTTGTGAGTTCCAAGGAGCCAGAATGTATACCATAAGTAATAGAGCAGGAAAGAATACAGAATTTGATGTCAGAGCGATTTACTCACCACTTGTGAAGAAGACAAAAGTTCAAACATTTAGTAAGTGAGAAATGATATGAGAAATTCTTCATTTCTCTCTGGGGTTATAAGCTACCTAAACCCTTGAAAAGGTCCTAGGTTTCTTTTTCTGAACCCCAGACTGGGAAAGTCAACAGAAACACTGGTGAAAATGCAAGAATAAGAGACGTGTGCCATATGGTAAGCTGATTAAAAACTTCTTGGTCAAACACGGTTCCAGGCTTTAGCTTATTCATAGTCAGAAAAGTCTAAACCAGTGTCAATGTTGTGTGGTCCACTAAACAGCAATTTATATGAATAGATGTTTTGTTTTTTTTTTCTTTTGTGTTAGAATGTAAATCACTGCACTGGTTTGTTTATGGAAAAGGTCTTACTATGAAAACTGTCAGATAAACATTAACACCAAGTATTATATATTTAATTTACATTCTGGTGCAAGATTCTTATCTCCTTGTGAAATGGCATTCTGAATAGCATTTGTCTAGACAGTTGGAATTGAGGGCAACATTATATTAAATTATTTAAGGAAACTGACAAAATAATATAAGTAAAGGCTTTTATTGTACCAGATATTAAAATAAGGATAAAAGCTACTATAATTAAAACAGTATAGTATTGGCACAGGATTATGCATATAGATTTATGGAAAATAATAGAGAAATGAGCATCATATGAAGATTCATATGAAATAGGAATTTAAGAAAAATAGCATTTTGGATCATGTGGGAAAATATTTAATATATTTTGTTTTGCTATTTGGTTGTTGGCAGAAACAAATGTTAAGTTCATTATTTGCCTATAACAGAAAAGTAAATCCCATACTAATCCCATACTATAACCTGCTAAGCCAACCATAACAAAATACCAACAGACACTTATTTTCTCACAATTCTGGAGCCTAGAAGTCCACGATCAAGATACTGACAGGGTTGGTTTCTCTTGAGATCTCTTTTCCTGGCATGTAAATGACTGTCTTTCCACTATATTCTCACGTGATCTTTCCTCTATGTGAGAGCTGAGAGAGCGAGCTTTGGTTCTTATAAGAACACTAATCCTGTTGAATTAGGCCCCTGCCCATATGATTTTGGTTAATGTTAATCATCTCCTTTAAGGTCCTGTTTCTGAATATAATCATGTTGGCATTTAGGGCTTCAACATATGAATTTTGAGGGGACACAATTCAGTTCATTGTATATGTGAAAGAAAAAAATGTTTTGATGACATTATAAGGATAAAATTTTTAAAGCATCATATACCGTATTGAACACAAAACACGAATCTAGACTCCTTAACACAGTGCTTTCATCCAAGTTGTTGAGCTTATCACTCATTCATTTTTTTATAGCTAAATAGTATGCCATTGAATGGATGTATCATATTTGTTCATCCATCTGTTGAAAGACATTTGGAATATTTCCATCTTGTTTGCTTATGAGTAGGACTGCTATAAATATTCATGTACAGGTTTTTGTGTAAATATAAGTATTCACTTTCTACAGTAAATACCCAGGAGTGGGATTTCTGAGGCATAAAGTAAGCATCTGCCTTGCATGTCTCCCCGCAGGCAATTTGGGAAAGACGTAACTACAGCAGATCTAAAGTCTTGGCAGAATTTCCTGGGATATTTCTGGAACAGCATGGGGGACTTGTGAACAAGACCATTTTCCCCCTGCTTACCTATCTTCCCAGGGTTCTGTCATGAGGCAGTTTCTTATCACCTCCAGTGTTTTGATGAGATGAGTTTTGCCTTGCAGCTTTTAGGGAACAACAACAGGCTATAAAACAGCTTACCTTCAAATCAAAATTTGCTTTTCAGTAAGTAAAAGTTTACCTTGCCACTCATGTCATATCATCATGTTATTTGACCCCTTTCGTTTCAGTGTCATACTTGGGGATCAAGGACATGGGAAGCTGGCACTTTTACTTTTTTTTTTTTTTTTTGCTTTCTAAAGTTAAAGTGTTAGTTGCTCAGTCATGTCTGACTCTTTGCATCTTTGTGACCTCATGGACTGTAGTCCACCAGGTTTCTCTCTCCATGGAATTCTCCAGGCAAGAATATTGCAGTGAGTAGCCATTCCCTTCTCTAGGGCATCTTCCCAACCCAGGATGGAACTCTGGTCTTCTGACTGCAGGCAGATTCATTACCATTTGAGCCACCCATGAAGCCCTTTATTTTCTATGTAGCTAATATATTGTCTGGATCTGACAAGAAATTATTGTTTCTTCAAAGGCAGTCTTTTGGTTGCCTGGATTTTGAATTAATTACATTTAAAAAATGAATAGAGCTTATGTACATACTCATGTACAGATTTTTGTGAGAACACAAATTTTTATCTAAAGTGAATTCCCAGGAATAGTATTGCTGAGGCATATGGTGAAGAAGAAAATTCCCATAATACAGTGTATGAGAGTTCCAGTTGTTCCACATTCTCACCAGAACTTGGTAATGTCAGAAATACTTAAATTGGATTGTTTCTTTTCTTATAATTGCATTTGGAGAATTCCTTAAATAGTCTGGATATAAATCCATTATTAGATATACAATTTGCAAATATTTTTCTCTAATTCTGAAGTTTATCTTTTTGTTCTCTCCACAGTTTTTGAAGAACAAAAATTTTAAATCTTATTGAACTCTAATTAATCATTATTTCTTTTTTGGAATGTACTTTTGGTATTATGTCTAAGAATTCTTTGTCACAGGTCATGAAAGTTTTCTCATATTTTTATATATATTTTATGAGTTTACACTTCATATTTATGTCATGAGCCATTTTGAGTTAAATTTTGGATAACATATGAGGTTTAGGGTAGATTCTTTTTATTGCATAGGGATATCCAATTTTTCTAACATTATTTGTTGATTTATTTTTCTCCATTGGACTCTTTTTCATTTTGTGAAATATCACTTAGCCATATATTTCTAGATACTCTGTTCCATTTCATTAATCTTGTGTCTATCCCTTCACCAATACCACCTTTTCTTGATTACTATAGCTTTACAGTATGGACTTCCCTGAGATGGTAAAGAATCCACCTGTAATGCAGGAGACCCAGGTTTAATACATGGATTGGGAAGATCCTCTGGAGAAGGAAATGGAAATCCACTCCAGTATTCTTGCCTGGGAAAATCCCATGGACAGAGGAGCCTGGCAGGCTACAGTCCATGGGGTTGAAAGAGTCATACCCAATTTAGTGACTAAATCACCAAAAACCAATATCTTAAATTTTAGTAGATGGTTTCTCCAACTTCATTCTTTTATTTTTAATCATTTTAGATATTATAGTTCTCTTGAATTTTCATATACCTTTAAAAAATCAGACTGTCTATATCTAAAATACTCTACTTGAAATTTGATTGGAATTGCAATAAATATGTCAATTTGGGAACAACTGACTTTTTTACAGTGTTGAGTCTTCCAACCCCTGAACACAGCATTTTTTTCAAGTTATTTAGGAATTAAATAACTTTTAATTTATTAAAAATCACTATTTTTTATGATTAATGATTTTAATCATAAAAATTATGAAAAAATCAGGAAAGGAAGAATTTGAACTATGGATTCAAGTTTCTTAATAGTTATAAAACTCTGTAGCATACATACTTATTCTTCATTGAGTTTTGATAACGTGTCTATAAAAAGATGTCCATTTCATTTAAGACATAAAATTTATGTTCATAGAGTTGCTATGATTTTTTTTCCCTCATTGTCCTTTAAAACTTGTGTTTCTGTGGTGATGATCATCCATTTCTTTCCTGATATTATAATTTATGTAACAATGTGTCTCTTTTTGACAGTCGTTTTAGAATTTTGTCAGTTTTTTTCTGGATATTTAAAAGAAACAGCTTTTGGTTTTATTACTGTAGTAATAAAACTAGTAATAAATTATCATAGACTCAGTGGTTTAAACCATACACATTTATTGTCTTATAGTTCTGTGGTCTCTGGTACCAATATCACTAGGCTAAGGTGTCATCAGGACTGCATTTCCTTCTGGAGGTTCTAGGGGAGAATATTCTTACTTTTTCTGCTTTCTAGAACTCATCTGCATTCCTTTTCTCCATCTCTCTTTCTCTACCATCAAAGCCAGAAATGATGGGTTTA
The DNA here is from genome assembly GCF_029407905.1 of Bubalus kerabau. Classification (NCBI taxonomy): domain Eukaryota; kingdom Metazoa; phylum Chordata; class Mammalia; order Artiodactyla; family Bovidae; genus Bubalus; species Bubalus kerabau. The sequence goes on along the minus strand of NC_073624.1, from coordinate 145,984,993 downwards.
GTTTTTCCTGCATTGCATGACTCTGATATCCTCTTCTGTCACTCTCTTCCTTTTTTGTAATTACTGTGGGCCCACCAGATAAACCAGGATAATTTCCCTGTCTTAAGGTCTATAACTTAATCATATTTCCAAAGCTCTTTTCTCATGTAAGGTAACACATCCACAGGTTCTGAGAATTAAAATGTGGACATCTTTTGAGACTATTATTCTAACCATCACATCCTACAGGTATTGAATATTACATAAAGTGATTTTGTGTAACTCCTGTGGAGGAGTTTATATTTTTGCTTTTAGTAAGCAATTGATCAATTAGTTTCAGGCCACAAATTTCCTCTTGTCTTTTATTGGCTGTGATTCCAATATCAGTTCAATTTTTAAAGCGTTTGCTATGCTATTCAGATGTGTTCAGTGTTTATGGGATCTATTGGCCTATTGGTTAGTCTCAGAGATATGGCCTCTTAGTTCAGTTATGCTGATTGAGAGGATATCTCAGTTCAATTCAGTTACTCAGTTGTGTCTGACTCTCTGTGACCCCATGGACTGCAGCATGCCAGCCTCCCTGTCCATCACCAACTTCTGGAGCTTACTCAAATTCATGCCATTGAGGAGATGATGCCGTCCAACCATCTCATCCTCTGTCATCCCCTTCTCCTCTAAAGTCAGCCAGTGTTTCCACTGTTTCCCCACCTATTTCCCATGAAGTGATGGGACCAGATTCATGATCTTAGTTTTCTGAATGTTGAGTTTTAAGCCAACTTTGTCACTCTCCTCTTGCACTTTCATCAAGAGGCTCTTTAGTTCCTCTTTGCTTTCTGCCATAAGGGTGGTGTCATCTGGATATCTGAGGTTATTGATATTTCTCCCGGCAATCTTGATTCCAGCTTGTGCTTCATCCAGCCCAGCGTTTCTCATGATGTACTCTGCATATAACTTAAATAAGCAGGGTGACAATATACAGCCTGATGTCCTTCTTTCCTGATTTAGAACCAGTCTGTTGTTCCGTGTCCAGTTCTAACTGTTGCTTCCTCACCTGCATACATATTTTTCAAGAGGCAGGTCTGGTGGTCTGGTATTCCCATCTCTTTAAAATTTTCCAGTTTGTCATGATCCACACAGTCAAAGAGAAGATCTACATAAGTCTTATTTGAAATTTAGACCAGGACTTGACAATCAGCTCTACAGGATTATTTTCCCCAGCATTTCCCTCTGCTCCATCTTCCTGGTTCTTATGATTCCCTATCAGTTCATCCAAAAAGCTGGGACTTCATTTACCTGGCTTGACTAAGGACTTCCACAATGTGGCCAAGCAGTGAGAGGATAGAAAGACATAAAAGAATGTTCACCCAACCTACTTGAGTTTACAGGCCCAATTATTATTGCTGAGTTTCAGGTTACATTGATAAATAGTTCCATAGAAAAATACACAAAACGATAAGAAGATAACATGAAGAATAGCACTTATGTATAAATATATAAATAAAAAATTTCTCAATGCTACTCGAATTGAAAATACATATAAGGATGCAAATATCTTTCAAAAATAAAAGCAATGAGATATCTGTTTTCACCATCAGTGGCAAAAAATATATATAAAGACTCTCACATAACATAGACTAGAAGATACTCACTTTTGGTAGGATTATTTACCTTGTGTGATTGGGTAAAAATGTTCTTTGAGGGCACTTTGGCAGACTCTACTAATATTGAGAATGCACTGATACAGCATTTGCAGTCTTTAGAATCCATGTTACAAAAAATTTTTCACATATAAACAAGGGTATGAAGATATTAATTATACTATTTGTAATAACAATAGTGATAACAAGTAGATAACAATAACAACAATTAATAGAAATAAATTTCTATAGAAAAGGATATAAATGATTATGATTCAGCTACATTATGGGTTCTTTGGTGTCATAATAGTAAAGAATCTGCCTGCCAATGCAGGGGATGCAAAAGACATGAGTTTGATCCCTAGGTCAGGAAGATCTCCTGGAGAAGGAAATGGCAACCTACTCCAATATCCTTGCCTGGAAAAATCCCATAGACAGAGGAGCCTGGTGGCTGCAATCCATGGGCTCATGAGTCAGACACGACTGAGCACAGACACAACATGAGTTTGACTCTTTGTAAACCCATGGACTGCAGCCACCAGGCTCCTCTGTCCATGGGATTTTTCCAGGTAAGGATACTGGAGTAGGTTGCCATTTCCTTCTCCAGGAGATCTTCCCAACCCAAGAAATGAACCTGACTCTGGCGTCTTTGAGCATTGGTAGGCAGATTCTTTAAAACTATTCCACTTGAGAAGCCTGAACACATATACACATGGCCATTTGTGTGAGCTCACACTTTTTTTAGTGTGAGATTGATCTATTGATACTGATGTCTCCTATATATTATTGACCAGTGAAAGCAAACTTTGTCACAAATAAATATGTATTATACAATTTTTTGGTGTGTTTTATTTTTTAAGAGAATGTTATATATATAAACAACTGGAAGGATTTATATAAACTGTTAAGTATAGCTGTCATGGGATAGAATGGAAATAATTAAGAGATTTAACATTTGACATGGTATGTCTATATTATCTGAATTTTTATAATTAAAAATCTAAAAGTACATGAGACATTTTATAAATGAAACAGTACCAACTTTTTAGAACTTTGTAGTCAGGAACTATTCAAATTTGAGATTAGAATGATAAATTTTTAACTACCATGAAACATGGTTGCAGAAAATTGATAGAAAGCCTGACAAATTTGGCACTGGCAGGATGCTTAAGTGATAACAGGAAATAACATTTGCTCCCAAATTGGGAAAGGAGTACGTCAAGGCTGTGTATTGTCACCCTGCTTATGTAACTTATATGCAGAGTACATCATGTGAAATGCCATGCTGGATGAAGCACAAGCTGGGCTGGAATCAAGATTACCAGGAGAAATATCAATAACCTCAGATATGCAGATGACACCACTCTTATGGCAGAAAGCAAAGAGGAACTAAAGAGCCTCTTGATGAAAGTGCAAGAGGAGAGTGAAAAAGTTGGCTTAAACTCAACATTCAGAAAACCAAGATCATGGCATCTGGTCCCATCACTTCATGGCAAATAGATGGGGAAACAGTGGAAATAGTGAAAGACTTTATTTTTCTGGGCTCCAAAATCACTGCAGATTGTGACTGCAGTCATGAAATTAAGACGCTTGCTCCTTGGAAGAAAAATTATGACCAACCTAGACAGCATATTAAAAACCAGAGACATTACTTTGCCAACAAAGGTCCATCTATTCAAAGCTATGGCTTTTGCAGTAGTCATATATGGATGTGAGAGTTGGACTATAAAGAAAGCTGAGAACCGAAGAATTTATGCTTTTGAACTGTGTTGTTGGAGAAGACTCTTGAGAGTCCCTTGGACTGCAAGGAGATCCAACTAGTCCATCCTAAAGGAAATCAGTCCTGAATATTCATTGGAAGGACTGATGCTGAAGCTGCAAATCCAATACCTTAGCCACCTGATGCGAAGAACTGACTCATTGGAAAAGACCCTGATGCTGGCAAAGATTGAAGGCTGGAGGAGAAGGGGACGAAAGAGGATGAGATGGTTAGATGGCATCACTGCCTCAATGGACATGAGTTTGAGTAAACTCTGAGAGTTGGTGATGGACAGGGAAGCTGGGCGTGCTGCAGTCCATGGGATCGCAAAGAGTCGAACATGACTGAGCGACTGAACTTTAACTGACTGAACATTTACTCTGTGTTATGATAAAAGGGTTGAAATGTCTCAGGAGAATTATAAGCTGATTTTTTATACTTTAATTTTTCATTAACATTTTATCAAGGAAGTCCAATAAATCAATCTTATTAAAATCTTAAGGAAATATTTACAACTCATATATGGTTTATATTCATTTTTACTATGTTTTACATTTAATAACTCATTGCCTCTGAATCTAGACAATTTTTATATGTCTTTTAGGCATCTAGAAAATGTTAGGAGAAAGCACTCAGCTTTTTAAATACTGTTACACCAGAATTTTAAACATGGTATTTTTTTTTTCTATTGCTATTTCTTCTTTGAGAGGTTTTTCTTGTAAGTGTAAATATTCTAAGAAATGTTTTCTCACATATTATAAAATGCAATTGCTAACTATATTCTGTGATGTCCCCTGATATCTTTCCTGTCTACTCATTCACTGTAAAATGAATATTTACCACTTTATTTCTACAAAACCCGAAATGTAAAACTTCTAGTATTTTTCTGAATAGTGGCCCTTTAACACTAATAGAATAAAGTGAGGTCTAAAACTTACTGCATTGTGCAAGAAACAATGGGCAAAAAACTGTTCTTTATATACATTAGATTGACTTTCAACTTGGAGGTTGTTTATTCAAACTGTATTTATATTAGCACTTCAAACAAAGTTGTTTGTTTTTTTTTATCTTTTGGGAAAGAATACCAAATCTTTCAGCATGTGCATAAAGTATCACTGGGAAAAAAATCAAAATGAGAAAATAAAATTAAGTTTCTAAAACTAGCTTACCCTTTTAAGATATTTGGTGAATATAATTGGTCAATATCTAGTATAGTATTATTTGGAGGCTATTGGGCTGTTAACTGTTTTCTTTACTTTCTGAACTTTGCAATGGAAACTTGAATGGTAGAAGATTTCACTCCTTGATGGTTAGGGTGGATTTTATTAGAAATTATGTGTTATAACAATTACATCAAAGAATGAGTGTAAACTTAGACTAGGAACTGAGATGGAAAATAAGATAATTTAATTTATTACCCAGTAGGAAATTTGGTAAAGCTACTGCTATCTTCTACTCACAAATAAAGCCCATTACAAAATTAGACACATGTAGTATTTCAGTGTCATTTGTCAGTGTCATTTATTTCCATTTTCATGTAGAAGAGGATCAAAAAGAAATGCGTGTCTTCTCACCACAAAAATAGCATTTTAACACTCTTTAGCTCATGTTATAATTTTAAAAGATATATTGCTGGACTCTGAGTCATTAAATGATTTTCCTAAGGTGATGGTGTTCTCTGAAATCTAGATTTGCTGGATGAATGCCCTTTGGTAATGCAGCAGTTACTACCTTTTGCTAAAGGAGCCAAAAAAGCATAGCCTTTCCTGGAACTGAGAAAGCTTTCCAAAGGCATTCATTCATTTATAACATTTTACTTAAGATTATTTATTAAGCTAAAATGTTAACTTAAAAAAATCATTTTTAATTTTACTTGTTGAAATGTCTAAGTCAAGCAACTGACAGACAAAATGACACAACTCTGCATATACTTTTTACCACATTATAGTGCCTGTAGATAAGGGCCCAGTTCAGTGCCTGCGATCCAATATGTTGGTTCCCTCTTTCCTCTCCTGTCTTGCTTCTTTATTGATTGCCATTTCTATGCAGTGCAGATTTCCAATCAGCATTAAAAAAGCCCCAAAGCTATACAATGCAGCTTTTACTGAATTTTCCATCATTCATGGAAACAGCCGCTTACATGGTGGTGCTACCCCAGCACCTTTAATTTATTTCTTTAACTTCTCATTTTATTAACCATTTAAAGAGGATATTTTTTAGGATTTTAAAATTTGTTTAACTATACGTGTATTGAAACCTTGTACAGAGTATTTTTCTATCTTATAAAAATATCAAAAACATAGGCATGTCTGCAAGAGAGTAAACTAAGAAAAAAATTAAATTCAAGACAAACATTTCTAAAAGCAATCAACCCTTTACAAATGTTTGTGTTATGTAATTCACACAAGTAACTGGAGTTGAGGGAGTTCTTAATTATTTAATCTTTCAATTGCAAAGCAATAGTTAGAACTGCTGTTTATGAAATAGTGCTTATTTGCAAGAATAGTTTTAAATCAATTAAGAATATAACTTCATTAATTCACCTATATAAATTCATATGAATGGGCTTTCTTTTCATTTCTCCAAAATAATTTCTGCTTATCATTTAGATTTCAATTTAAGCATCATTTCCTCAGGGAAGTAACTTTCCAAACTGCATAGGTCAAATCCATCGTAGCATTTTTATCTCTCCTTGTAATTGTCATATTGCAATTTTATCCTCTCACATATTAAGTAGTAAGCTCCATGAAAAAGGGAACATTCATACTTGCTAAGATTTTAGCACCTGGGCTTGGTGCCAGAGAGGTACATAGTAGGCACATACTTTATGAATGAAAGAATGAAATGAATAAAAACAAATACAATTATAGAAAATCCCTCTACATACAGAGGAATCTCCTTAGAGTAACAAACTCCATGTTTATCAGTAAACATTTAAATAGCACTTACTCTGTATCAGACTCTATACTAAGCACTTTGTATATATTTTTTCAATTTGTAGATGAAAAAACTACATGCAGAAAAGTTGAGAAACTTATTTAATAGCACAGAGATAATTAGATGAGGGTGACCTAGGATTTAAACCCAGAGAATCTGGTTTCCAACTATATGTTTTTAACCACATTATTCTTATCTAAAAATCTTTGAGATGGGTGCTGTATAGTTATCAAAGTCACCTAAAGGCTGGTCTTTTATAAGAGCCAGAAGCCTATGAAATTAGATTTTATTTTATCAGCATTTAAACTTTTATAATCAAGGTGATATAAACATTTAGTTAAAAAACAAGCTGAAAACCCAGAGAAAAATACTATGCATGAAGCAGGCAAATTGGCTAAAATGTTTAAGACTCTTTTATATATAAAATATTATTACAAATCAATAACAGCAATTCACTAGAATAGGCAGATATGAACAGAGAGCTAACAGATTAAAAAACACAAATATATATGAATGAAAAATATTTTACTTATATTTACTAATATAAATTTACTACTTTATATTAGTAAATATAATAATTCACTATTATATTTAGTTAATATGTTTTTATATGCTAATAATCAAAATTATTAATAACCAAACAAAATAGATTAAATTACAGAGAGATTTCATTTTTGATAATCACATTGAGCCCAGTTTGCTATGAAATCACTTAAGATATAGATATAGATACAGATATAGACACATGCTAGAGATCTAATTGTGAAAGATATATGTACCATGATGTTTACTGGAATACTCTTTTAATAGCCCAAACTAGCAATCATCTAAATGTGATCAATATAAGACATTGATAACAAAGAATATTTCTGAAGTATTGAGAAACTTGCATGAGGTTGTGTAAATTATAATATCTAATTATACTTTGATTTTATAAGAATGAAATAAGGAGGCTTTGTGATTTAGTGAGAAGAATATTGTCTTGTTCCGATTCTGATATAGATTTCCTTTGGAGCATCAGCCAAGTTATGTTTCTATGATACTGTGATAGTATAATTTTCATTTATAGATATTTTATAAGCAGACTTTATATGTGTTGTTACAAACATACCCTCATAAACCAGTGAAATATAATAGCCCAATGGACTCTTTTTATTATTAAGATGAAAATTAATCTTACATTTTGTGATTTTTATCTTTTCCTCTGCTAATGTAATTAAAGCCAGTTTCACTCTGAGTATTTTTGCTTCCTAGCCAAATAATCTCTTTTTTTTAAAAAACAGCTCACTATGCTAGCTCTGATGTTCAACATACACAATGTACAGAAAGTTAAAGTTTCTTCATTTTAATTTAATTATTTTCTGTTTATTATAAGGAATCCCTATGACTACTTCATGAATCTGGAAAACAAAATTGGCAAAAAATATGCATACTCTATCAACCATATCACACTTAATTCAGAAATAAATCTAAACAATTAGTCACTGAAATTTCAAGTGTCTTACTTTTATCATGGTAACCTATGAAATTCTATTTTTTATCTCTTCTTCATGAGACCATTATTTGAAGGATAGAAATATTACCACCCTTTAATTAAAAAAAGATTAGAAAATTTTGATCTATAATCTCACTCTCTGAACATAAGCTATACTATTTTGGTTATATAGACTTATTGGGTTTTCCCTATGAATATATTCCATGGAGTTATAATTAGAGTTCACGATAACAATGTAGGAAAATTCTGAACTCACCTCCTCCCATGGGCACAGAGTCTACAGCTACATATAGGACATTGGAAGAGTCCCTATTGTTGGAAAAGACTGATGCTATTCTAAGTCACTTCAGTCGTGTCTGACTCTGTGCGACCCCATAGATGGCAGCCCACCAGGCTCCCCTGTCCCTGAGATTCTCCAGGAAAGAACACTGGAGTGGGTTGCCATTTCCTTCTCCAATGCAGGAAAGTGAAAGTGAAGTCACTCAGTCGTGTCCGACTCTTAGCGACTCCGTGGACTGCAGCCTACCAGGCTCCTCCGTCCATGGGATTTTCCAGGCAAGAGTACTGGAGTGGGGTGCCATTGCCTTCCCCAGGACGGCAGGAGGATAAAGGGATGACAGGAAGATGAGATGGTTGATGGCATCACCGACTCAATGGACATTCATTTGAGCAAGCTCTGAGAGATGGTGAAGGACAGGGAAGCCTGGCGTGCTACAGTCTCTGAGATCACAAAGAGTCAGACATGACTTAGTAATTGAACTGAACTGAACTGAAAGGTTGAATGAGTGTTGATTACACTGAGTACATTAGAAAGCATCAAAGCAATAAGAGAGGCTGAAAGACAATCTTATCATAAACCTCTCTTCTGGAGTGGTGACCCACAACCAGGAGAAAACTGAGAACACAGAGCTCCTTTACAAGGTGCTAAGGTTTTTCCAGTGGTCATGTATGGATGTGAGAGTTGGACTGTGAAGAAAGCTGAGTGCCGAAGAATTGATGCTTTTGAACTGTGGTGTTGGAGAAGACTCTTGAGAGTCCCTTGGACTGCAAGGAGATCCAACCAGTCCATCCTAAAGATCAGTCCTGGGTGTTCTTCGGAAGGAATGATGCTAAAGCTGAAGCTCCAGTTCTTTGGCCACCTCATGTGAAGAGTTGACTCATTGGAAAATACTCTGATGCTGGGAGGGATTGGGAGCAGGAGGAAAAGGGGACAACAGAGGATGAGATGGCTGGATGGCATCACTGACTCGATGGACGTGAGTTTGAGTGAACTCTGGGAGTTGGTGTTGGACATGGAGGCCTGGCATGTTGTGATTCATGGGGTCGCAAAGAGTCGGACATGACTGAGCGACTGAATTGAACTGAACTGAACTGAAGGGTTTGTATCCCACATAGGGCACCTCAACTTTTAATACCTGCACCCAAAGATGACCTCCTGAAACATCACCTGAAAACCTTGGGGCTCACATCTCAAGACCCTAGCAATCTGAGAAACAACTGTTAAAGGGCTCATGAGTTTAGACTGACCTCTAAGGCCAAGCTCTGTGGCAGCCAATTGTACCTACACTTAAACTAAAGATGCTCACCTGCTTATATTAAAGCATTGGCCTGAGAGGCAGGCATCTCATTTAACATACACTCATTTAGAAGACTGTGGGCATACTCTACAGCGATGGAGAATGAGAGGTATCCTCATTGTACTTCTCTTTGCCTTGCTCCAGAGCACCAGTGTGAGAAGGCAATGGCACCCCACTGCAGTACTCTTGCCTGGAAAATCCCATGGATGAAGGAGCCTGGTGCGCTGCAGTCCATGGGGTCTCTAGGAGTTGGATACGACTGAGCGACTTCACTTTCACTTTTTACTTTCATACATTAGAGAAGAAAATGGGAACCCACTCCAGTGTTCTTGCCTGGAGAGTCCCAGGGATGGGGGAGCCTGGTGGGCTGCTGTCTATAGGGTCGCACAGAGTCAGACACGACTGATGCGACTCAGCAGCAGCAGAGCACCAATGTCATCTGGAGGGAGTGAGCATTATCCTGGATACCAAAACCAGTTGTACTGATATCATATGAAGTAAGAAGATAAACTGTCTTTTGTTAATTTTTCTAAAACCATTTTTCTGGAAAAAAATCTTGATCTTTTGCTTAGTTACACCTCTTTTATGAGTATTAAAATCGTTTGTATAACAGGGCTTTTAGCCTGCTTACTTTTTTGTTCTGCTATTGATTTATTTTAAAAACATATTAATTCCTCCTCCTGAATAATACACTATTTCCCCAAATCTTCATTGAACATCCTTACCTGTGGGCTTTTTTGTTTTTAAATATCAGATGAGAAGTGAGGCATAATAAAATGATTATATGTCTGAGAATTCGAAGCAGTAGAGGACTAAAACAAACTCTGCTATTAATACTTCAAGTTGTATTGAGCTTGATCTATTCATTTAAGCATAGAAGTAGCCTTTAATATTTCTGTTGCTTAGTTTATATCTTCAGGACCTAATGGTTTCGGAGAAAAAGCTGACAAGTAAATAGACACCGCAATAAGATTTATAGATTGTTCACAGGAATTGTGTATATTACACACTATTTCTTCATGAATTCAAGTTATCTCAAATCTCTTAACATGATTTAGCTCATTTTTTTCATAATTATTAGAAATATTCAATATCATATGGTGGGCTAAAAAGGTTTTTTCTAACATATTTCACATAATTTTATAATTTATAAAGTGCTTTTTTGATATATCCTCAACTGAAATTTTAAAACAAGTTAGAACAAGATCATTATTCCCATGTTTCCCTGGGGGAATTCAGACTCAGAGAGGTGAAGGGATTTTTCACATTCTACCAAATTGTAACTTACAGAATTTAACTGACTCTGAAATCTTTCCCTGATTCTTTGATGCAGGACCTTGTTATCCTAAAGTAATTTGAGAATGTCCATCTTTGTTTAGAGTTTGTGAAGTCATATTTTTCATGTAATTGTCTTTGAGTTGATAAATAATATCATACTGCATTGTAACTTGTCATTTTCAAGTTGTTGTATTTGAATTGGTCTTTGTAGAACAAATGCATTAAAAGTGCCTAATAATCCCAATTGTGTATGACTACCTGGGTCTCTGGTGTGAGACCACCTGTATTGGAATCCTGGTTCTACCAATGTTTCAGATTCCTCATTTATATAACAAGAACAATAGTAGTGCCTTCAGCAAAGGCATCTTAGTAGGATTAAATGAATCTACTAAGTTCTTAAAACAATTCTGGGTATATGGTGAATTCTGTATGTTAGCTATTATTATTATTATATTGTCTTAAATTAGAAAACACTAAATTGATTTACATTATTATCAAAATAAGCAATATTTTGATTTCTTCCTAAAGATACTTATGAAGTTACCAAGCAAAATGAAATATTGTGAGTTCCCTAAGGCAGCAAGAAGCTCATGAAACCTACAGAAAACATATTTCTGTACTCCAAGAAACTATATTTAAATGAGGCACACTATTTATATTAAAAACACATAATAGTTTTAGTATTTTACACAAATACTCTTCATTTAACATGACACTAAAGTGAAACTGTCTTAAGTGAAATTGTTAGGATATGAAATCCATTATCTATTGTACTTTCCTAAGTCACATAGTTGACAATTTATGGTAATACTTATTGCAAAAAGTGTATGGGCAAGTGATTATGTGATTTCTGAAAGTGGTCTCATGTTATTTCCTAATTTCAGTGATGCAATCTTAGAGAAAATATTTTTTTTATATTGGGGAAAATTCCTCTTTTGAAAATAGCTATTTACATCTAAATAAAATACAATTATTTATGTCATTCACTATTTACTTGATATATTAAAGGGGAAATGCAATCAGTCAAAAAGGATTTTCTTTCTATGAGATTCCTTTGGAAAACTTAGGACTTGCTTTTGTTAACCTTTCAATATCACTGTAGATTCTGTTAAGACTTACAAGATCAGAGCTTCAGTGCACTAGAATTAATTAAAATTCAACTTCAATCAGCTCACATTTTTCTCTTTAAGTTCTATGTTATAGCTAGTTATATTTTAAAGTAGTCAAACAGATTTAGATAATAAAAGGAAATTCAGAGCAATCAGAGTTTCAGAAAATACATTGCATATTACAAGTTAGATAGTAAGTCATTTTCCAAATTGATTTACTGTTGATCCCATGGACGGAGGAGCCTGGTAGTCTACAATTCATGGGGTCTCAAAGAGTCAGACACGACTGAGTGGCTAAACTACACTTGACTTGTTTTTTATAATAGTAAAAATTTAACAACTCCATTCAAACTTCCATATTATCAATAGAAAAGTAGATCTACTTCCTCTAGCTAAACAAAATAAGATTTAGTGATTCAATCAAAAGTCTTTATTGATTGCTAACTGTATAAATATGTAGTACTCAGATACTATAGCAGTAGAAAGCAATAACAACTGCTTCATATAATAAGGCATTGTGAAGATTAATAATACAATTTTAGACCTAAGTGAGCTCAACAGAAGGCTAGTACAAAATACAAATACAATTAAAGGGACATAAATGAAGACAGGACTGCAAGTTCATATAGAAAATATAGCAATAAGGGACCAAACAGAAACAATATATAGAAAGAAAATAAAAATCAAGACAAATATATGTGTGCAATAGAAACTCATATATATATATATATATATGCATACATTTAGTATATATATGTGTGTGTGTGTATACATACAATATATGTATATACAATATATGTATATACACACACATGCACACACACATAGCAGTGGGAGGGAACTAAAGTCAAGGGTAAACTGGACTCCAAAATAGAGTTTTATTTCTTTATTTCTAGACCCAATGATTCAAAGTATTCCCCATAACCAAGAGACTTGAAGCAAGGTACAGTTCATGAATCTGATGACTGGAGCTGCAGCTTTAAAATTCCATTGGCCTAGATAGGAAGAAAGAAAAAAAGCTAGATGGACAAAAGGATTCTGAGAGAATAAAACTGAACACAGTAAAATAATCAATAGGTAAAGTAAATTTAAATCACCATGTCATAAAAAGGTATTAATGACTTGAATGATAGAACTGAGGAATTCACACACACACACACACACACACACACACACACACACAAAAGTGATGGGACCAGATGCCATGATCTTATTTTCTGAATGTTGAGTTTTAAGCCAACTTTTCCACTCTCCTCTTTCCCTTTCATCAAGAGGCTCTTTAGTTCTTCTTCCCTTTCTTCCATTAGGGTGGTGTCATCTGCATATTTGAGGTTGTTGATATTTCTCCCAGCAATTTTAATTCCAGCTTGTGTTTCATCCAGCCCTGCATTTCACATGTGTACTCTGCATATATGTCAAATAAGCAGGGTGACAATATACAGCCTTGACACACTTCTTCCCTGATTTGGAACCAGTCTGTTGTTCTATTTTCAGTTCTAACTGTTGCTTCTTAACCTGCATACAGATTTTTCAAGAGGCCAGTCAGGTGGTTGGGTATTCCCATCTCTTTAAGAATTTCCCACAGTTTGTTGTGATCCACACAGTCAATGGCTTTGGCATAGTCAATAAAGCAAAAGTAGTTGGCAAATGTTAAAAGCTCTGTGTGCAAATGTTAGTAGCAGAAAAGAATTTAAGGAGAAAACAATAACAGGGATTTTTAAAAAAGAACGCAGTATGTTATAACAAAAAACCCAATGTATAAAAAATAATTTATAAATAGCTATCAGAATAGATAATGCAAATAAGGATATAGTGAGAAATAGACAATTACAACCTCAAGATGTAGATTTTAATACACAGCTATCAGAAACAAATATTAAAAATTAGAAAATAAATACATGTAATTTGAACAAGTCTTCTCAGAGGCTTTATTATTACCTATAGCAGAGATATCATATATTTTCTTTTCAAATACACGTGAAGTATTCTAAAAGTCCACCACATATTACATAACAATGGAAAAAACTCTAGTAAGTCTAGTTTTAGAGAATGAGTTCAGTGCAAACTACAGTGTATGTATATGTGTGTGTGTGTGTGCATGTGTGCATGCATGCCTCAGTCATGTCTCTTTGTGACCCTATGGACTGTAACCCACAGGGTCCTCTGTACATGGGATTCTCCAGGCAGGAATACTGGAGTGGGTCGTCATGCCCTCTCCAGGGTATCTTCCCAACTAAGGGATCGAATACATGTCTCTAATGTCTCCTGCATTTGCTGGTAGCTTCTTTATCACTAGCTCCATCTGGGAAGCCCATTATTTCACCATAATAATATTAAATTCAGTACAGTTCAGTTCAGTCGCTCAGTCGTGTCTGACTCTTTGTGTACCCTTCTCCTCCTACCCCCAATTCTTACCAGCATCAGGGTCTTTCCCAATGAGTCAACTCTTCACATGAGGTGGCCAAAGTATCGGAGTTTAAGCTTCAGCATCAGTCCTTCCAATGAACACCCAGGACTGATCTCCTTTAGGATGGACGGTTGGATCTCCTTGCAGTCCAAGGGACTCTCAAGAGTCTTCTCCAACACCACAGTTCAAAAGCATCAATTCTTCAGCATTCAGCTTTCTTCACAGTCCAACTCTCACATCCAGACATGACCACTGGAAAAAACATAGCCTTGACTAGATGGACCTTTGTTGGCAAAGTAATGTCTCTGCTTTTGAATATGCTACCTAGGTTGATCATAACTTTCCTTCCAAGGAGTAAGCATCTTTTAATTTCATGGCTGCAATCACCATCTGCAGTGATTTTGGAGCCCCCCAAAATAAAGTCTGACACTGTTTCCACTGTTTCCCCATCTATTTCCCATGAAGTGGTGGGACCGGATGCCATGATCTTTGTTTTCTGAATGTTGAGCTTTATGCCAACTTTTTCACTCTCCACTTTCACTTTCATCAAGAGGCTTTTGAGTTTCTCTTCACTTTCTGCCATAAGGGTGGTGTCATCTGCATATCTGAGGTTATTGATATTTCTCTCGGCAATCTTGATTCCAGCTTGTGTTTCTTCCAGCCCAGTGTTTCTCATGATGTACTCTGCATATAAGTTAAAAAAGCAGGGTGACAATATACAGCCTTGACATACTCCTTTTCCTATTTGGAACCAGTCTGTTGTTCCATGTCCAGTTCTAACTGTTGCTTCCTGACTTGCATATAGGTTTCTCAAGAGGCAAGTCAGGCGGTCTGGTATTCCCATCTCTTTCAGAATTTTCCACAGTTGATTGTGATCCACACAGTCAAAGGCTTTGGCATATTCAATAAAGCAGAAATAGATGTTTTTCTGGAACTCTCTTGCTTTTTCAATGATCCCTTGGATGCTGGCAATTTGATCTCTGGTTCCTCTGCCTTTTCTAAAACCAGCTTGAACATCTGGAAGGTCACGGTTCACATATTGCTGAAGCCTGGCTTGGATAATTTTGAGCATTGCTTTACTAGAGTGTGAGATGAGTGCAATTGTGCAGTAGTTTGAGCATTCTTTGGCATTGCCTTTCCTTGGGATTGGAATGAAAGCTGACCTTTTCCAGTCCTGTGGCCACTGCTGAGTTTTCCAAATTTGCTGGCATATTGAGTGCAGCACTTTCACAGCATCCTATTTCAGAATTTGAAATAGCTCCACTGGAATTCCATCACCTTCACTAGCTTTGTTCATAGTGATGCTTTCTAAGGCCCACTTGACTTCACATTCCAGGATGTCTGGCTCTAGGTGAGTGATCACACCATCGTGATTATGTGGGTCGTGATGATCTTATTAAATTAGAATAGCACTAATAATGCAGAAAAACATGTTTGAAAACAAGTTATCCCTAAAAAACAGGTTTAGGAGGAACTCATAATATAAAATAATAAATATATATCTCAATACATTTGGAAAACCTGAGTAAACTGGCAAATTATTAACTTCTCTAACTATCTTTAGCAAAAGATACCAGACTTACATTTTTGTTTTTCGCAAAGCAAATTCTACAGACATTCAAGGAGCAAATTATTCATTTAAAGAATGCATTTTCAGTACATTTGGAAATTTATTGTATTGTCTTGCAGAGTGTTGTTTTCTTGATAAAACTTTTAAAGAATAGGTTTTAAAATCTTTGTATGTTTTATTTTCTATGAGTTTCTTTTCTACAGTAATTTTTCTTCTAGTTTTTTCAGATTAACAATGCTGTTTATACATTGTTTATACATTTATCTAGAGATATATGCTTAAGATTTTTCCCCTTAAAAAAGTAAATGAAATTAACACAATAACTTTCAGTTATTACAATAAGCTTAGCTGCATTTCATAAGTTATGAAATGGATTCTCATTGTCTTTCAATGCTAACAAAGGTCCCTCTAGTCAAAGCTTTCGTTTATCCAGTAGTCATGTATGGATGTGAGAGTTGGATTGTGAAGAAAGCTGAGCCCCGAAGAATTGATGCTTTTGAACTGTGGTGTTGGAGAAGACTTGAGAGTTCCTTGAACTTCAAGGAGATCAAATCAGTCAATCCTAAAGTTAATCAATCCTGATTATTCAAGGGAAGGACTGATGTTGAAGCTTAAGCTCCAATACTTTGACCAAAAATTAAAGGCAGTCTAAAGGCAGGAGGAGAAGGGAACAATAGGGGATGAGATGGATGGCATCACTGACTTGATGGACATGAGTTTGAACAAGCTTTAGGAGCTGGTGTTGGACAGGGAAGTCTAGTGTGCTGCAGTCCATGGGGTTGCAAAGAGTTGGACATGACTGAGCAACTGAATTGAATATTTCATTTTATATATATACTACATCTTCTTCATTTATTTATCTGTTGATGGACATTTAGTTTGGTTCCACGTTTGGCTAATGTAAATAATGCTGATATGAATATTGGGTGTGTGTATCCTTTTGAATTATATATTTCATAACTTATGAAATGCAGATATGTTTATTGTAATAGCTGAAAGTTATCTTATTAATTTTATTTAGTTTTTTAATGGGAAAATCTTATGTAAGCATTTATCTATAGAAACTAGCTTAAACAAAGTTAATCTGGAAAAAGTAGAAGAAAAATACTGTAGAGATGAAATTTATAGAAAATAAAACACTTAGGGATTTTAAAATCTATTCTTTAAAAGTTTTATCTGTGAGACAGTGCTCTTGCAAGAGAATACTTTTTTTTTTTTTTTGCTAAAGAGCACAAACACTAACTGTGAAGTGGAATATAATTATAAATAGAGTTAGAGCACAAATATCATTTAAAAAATATGAAACATGTTAAGGAATTTTCATTTAAATAATGCATCTTCAGTATATTTGGAAATTTATATGAAATGAGCAATATTTATGCAAGAAAATTTAGTAATGTTATTACTACAGCAGACATAAGAAAAATGAGAAACCTGAGTAAACTGGCAAAAAAATGAACTTCTCTAACTTTGCCCCTGGCAAAATATACCAGACTTAGATTTTTGTTTTTCCCCAAGCAAATTCTACAGACATTCAAGGAGAAGATTATGCTCATCATTTATAGTTAGTTTATTTCAAGATATTTAAAAAAGATGCAAATTCACATTATTAAGTCTGTCAGTGTAACTTTAGCATCTACAGCAGTCAGAAATATAAACAAAAAAATTTTAAAAGAGGCCAATTTCATATATAAACACACACATGTATTATGAAGTCCTTCAAAACTGAAACTAATTTCAGGACTTGCCTGGCTGTCCAGTGGTTTAGAGTAGGTGTTTCCATTGCAGGGATGCAGGTTCAATCCCTTGTTAGGGAATAAAGATCTTGTGTGCAGTATGTCACAGACAAAAAAAAAAAAAAAAAAGAATAAATTAAAACAAAACTGAAATGGCCACACATTTGAAGAAAGATATCATGACTAAGTAGGATTATTATTCTTAAAATTGGCTGTATTCATTAAAAACCTGGTAGCTTTAGAATTTCCTTACAGGAGAGGATCATGTTTCAACAGGAAGCTGTTAAAAACACCACCAGAGGTAGTTGTGGTTGATGAGACTGTAAACGGATTGAAGATTTCCCAAGCCTCTGTTGGAATAGCAATTTCTTTCTTTTTCTTCTTTTTTTTTTTTCTCTTCTTTTTCCTTCTTCTTCAGCTTTTTTTTTTTTTTTTAAAGAATTCATCACTCTGAGATTACAACAGCAATTCTGTGGCTAGATTAAGTAACTTGGAAAAAAAAGCAAGGAGATAAATGCAATTGTAAGATAGTAAAGAGCCCTTCTCTAGAACCAATCTGCCCTACAGATATATATTAGAAAAAGGAGTAGACACAATTCACTGTATAATGTTTTATCAATAGCAAAGGAATACCTTCCTGTTTTTGAAAAAAAAAAAATAAAGATAAAATGAGCACAATGCTGTACATGAAACAGACCTACATGAAAAAAGAATACCAGTAGTATTCAGTTAGGAACTGATCAGGCTTTAATTTGAGAATCGTATACTCTTCTATTGTAAAGATACAGAGAAATAGGAGACACTTTGGAGAAAAACAAAGTTAAAATAATAGAAACTAGATTTAATGAGGCATTCATGAGAAATAGGACCTTTATTATTTAGCAGGGAGTAATGGAGGGGGTAAATATTTTCAAATGTCCTTATCAGTTTGATTTTGAGAAATTTGTGGCCACTATAAAAAAAAAAAAACCTGCTGCAAATAGTAATTGACTATAACTAAAGTGGAAACTGTGACAGATTTTATTTTCTTGGGCTCCAAAATCACTGTGAATGGTGACTGCATCCATGAAATTGAAATACCCTTGCTCCTTGGAATGAAAGCTATGACAAACCTAGACAGCGTATTAAAAAGCAGAGACATCACTTTGCTAATAAATGTCTGTATAGTCAAAGTTATGGTTTTCCCAGTCATATACAGATGTGAGAGTTGGACCATAAAGGCTGAGTGTTGAAGAACTGATGCTTTCAAACTGTGGTGCTGGAAAAGACTCTTGAGAGTCCCTTGGAATATGCAAAGAGATCAAGCCTATCAGTCCTAAAGGAAATCAACCATGAATACTTTGGCTACTTGATGTGAAGAGCCAACTCATTTGGCTACCCTGATGCTGAGAAAGATTGAAGGCAGGAGAAGGGGACAACAAAAGATGAGATATTTGGATGGCATCACCAACTCAATGGATGTAAGTCTGAGAAAACTCCAAGAGATAATGAAGGACAGGGAAGCCTGGCATACTGCAATCCATGGGAGTAGCAAAGAGTCAGATAGGACTTAGCAACTAAACAAAAAGTAATAACTATAAAGAGTGTAGTTGTGTAATGGTCACATATGAAGATCAGTTGATAAGTATCAACTTTGAGTAGTTCATTTGTAGACTGCATGAATTCATGGCCCCAGAAATGGCAACATCTCTAGAAGTTCCTTTTGAAAAAAAAAAAAACAAACAAACATGCCATGCCCCTCTTACTTCTATAAAGAATGGCAGGGTTCATTTCAGCTTCATATTTTTGAGCTCATTTTTTCTCATATCTATATCACATTTATCATGAAACTTTTTTGAATTTTAAAATCCCCTTTTGTTTTACAGAATTTTGTTGTTTTCTGTCAAACCTCAACATGAATTAGCCATAGGTATACATATATCCCCTCCCTTTGGAACCTCCCTCCCATTTCCCTCCCCATCTCACCCCTCTAGGTTGATACAGAGCCCCTGTTTGAGTTTCCTGCGCCATACAGCAAATTCCCATTGGCTATCTATTTTACACATGGTAATGTAAGTTTCCATGTTACTCTTTCCATACATCTCACCCTCTCCTCCCCTCTCCCCATGCCCATAAATCTATTTTCTATGTCTGTTTCTCCATTGTCACCCTGTAAATAAATTCTTCAGTACCATTTTTCTAGATTCCGTGTATGTGCATTGAAATACGATATTTATCTTTCTCTTTCTGACTCACTTCACTCTGTATAATAGGTTCCCTAAGTTCATCCACCTCATCAGAACTGACTCAAATGTGTTCCTTTTTATGGCTGAGTAATAGTCTATTGTGTATATGTACCACAACTTCTTTATCCATTCATCTGTTGATGGACATCTAGGCTGCTTCCATGTTCTAGCTATTGTAAATAGTGCTGCAATGAACAATGAGATGCATGTGTCTTTTTCAATTTTGGTTCCCTCAGGTTATATGCCTAGGAGTGGGATTGCTGGATCATGTGGTGGTTCTATTCCTAGTTTTATAAGGAACCTCTATACCGTCTTTCCGGAGAAGGCAATGGTACCCCACTCCAGTACTCTTGCCTGGAAAATCCTATGGATGGAGGAGCCTGGTAGGCTGCAGTCCATGGGGTCACTAAGAGTCAGATACGACTGAATGACTTCACTTATTTTTTCACTTTCATGCATTGGAGAAGGAAATGGCAACCCATTTCAGTGTTCTTGCCTGGAGAATCCCAGGGACGGGGGAGGCTGGTGGGCTGCCATCTATGGGGTCGCACAACTTCAGTTGGACACAACTGAAGTGACTTAGTAGTAGCAGTAGCAGTATACTGTCTTCCATAATGGCTGTATCGTTTTACATTCCCACCAAAAGTGCAAGACGTTCCCTTTTCACCACACCTTCTCTAGTATTTATTGTTTGTAGACTTTTTGATGATAACCATTCTGACTGGTGTGAAATGATATTTCATTGTGGTTTTGATTTACATTTCTCTAATTGTGAGCTATGTTGAGCATCTTTTCATGTCTTTGTTAGCCATCTGTATGTCTTCTTTGGAGAAATGCCTGTTTAGGTCTTTTTCCCACTTTTTGATTGGGCCATTTGTTTTTCTGGCATTCTGGCATTGAGTTGTATGAGCTGCCTGTATATTTTGGAAATTAATCCTTTGTCAGTTGTTTCATTTGCTATTACTTTCTCCCATTTTGAGGGTTGTCTTTTCACCTTGCCTTTAGTTTCCTTTGCTGTGCAAAAGCTTTTAAGTTTAATCAGGTCCCACTTGTTTACTTTTTTTTTTTTAATTTCCATTACTCTAGGAGGTCAATCATAAAGGATCTTGCTCTGATTTATATCATCGAGTGTTCTGCCTATGTTTTCCTAGTCCTCTCACTTCACCAGTGAACAAAAAGGTGGAACAAATTTAGGAAAATAAGAATTATTAGTTTTTCTCTTAAATAGGTAGTTGGAAGGAAAGAATGTACCCTGGTTATATCAAGCAATTATATAGCTGTGAAGATTTAATGCATGGGGACTATTTTTCCACTTTCTTTTCTGTATCTTCTCTTTTATATTTTGAAATTCTATTTTGGTAGATAAAGCTGCACCTATTGTTTATTATGGGTATCTGGACACATGGAAAATTGCAATGAGACATAAATCTGTAAGAAAGACCTTGTGTTTTGTTATTACAAACTGACACTTTCCATTATGGGACCCCTAAACACTGCCACTTCTGTCTAACCTTCTAGGTAATGGACTTTCATGGCTGTTTAAACTTTTAAAGAAATATGAAGACTCTTTTGATTATATTTCTATGCCTTTGTAAATCATACCTTACTAGTATTAACTTACAAGAGTATACTTCTTTAAGCTCTATAACTTGTACCAAATAATAAGTGGTTAATACCATTTTACTGTTACTTATTTTATAAAAGTGGTAAAATTAAAGGAGTTAATTCCCAGCTATGATTAAGTTCTACCTTCCTCATTTCTTTCTAGATATATCTTTTTTATTTTATTTTATTTTTAAGCTTTACAATATTGATTGGTTCTGCCATATTGGGAGAATTCCTCAGCTGATTTGAATCAGGGTAAAAATCTGGGAGAAATTCAGAAAAATGTTTGAAGTTATTGAAATTGTCTAGTGATATATGATAGTGTTTTTTTTTTTCATTGAGTGTGAAAATTAATTGTATACCTTTCTTCTAGAGCAGGGGTTTTCCTACTTGAATATGACACAGATCACCTGGGAATCTTTTTTAAAATGCAGGTTTTGATTCAGGAAATCCAAGATGGAGCCTGAGATTCTGCATATAGAACAAGTGCTAAGTCATGCTCATGGTATTGGTCAATGGACCAGATATTAGTGGCAAGAGCAGAAGGTAGATGTAACCTAGGCTCAACAGAGGAGTCTCATGGTTTGCTTGAACTGTATGATGATGTGCAAAGTTTATATGTGTGTGGGTGTGCACGCAGTGTGTTTTCAAAAGAAAGAAACTATAAAAGTTTCATCACATTTTCAAGATCCATGTGACCTACCTCTCTAAAGTCTTGATTAGTATTTCCTTGGTATGTTTCTTATAAATGCTAGTCGTATAAGATAATCACTGAAAAACAAATGTTTGGAATATTCCATATATTTTATCTCACTTTTGTGTATTTAAATATTAATATAGTAAGTACTTCATGAAATCCTAGAGTTATTTGACCTATTTAACTTTCTTTAACCTTGGCATTACTTAAACTATTTAGTAATGGAATTCATTCTTTTTCTCAA